>NC_071612.1:49329308-49589308 GCF_014839835.1 Dryobates pubescens
TAACATCTTACCCACAGCAAGGGTTCAGCACAGATGAAGCAGAAATATTAAAAAATATCATTAGCTGTATTTTAAGCAAGGCAGAGATGAACTGCACAAATCTCAATCACACCACAATTGTATAAACAGGACAAAAATAATCTGAAGAAATATAGGCAAAATAATCGAAGTTTATTCTAAAAGTCCTATAATTTAAACTTTGTCTCCAAAATATACAGAACATATGCTTAAGACTGGTAAGAATCAGCAGAATTAGGACTATGCATATGAATGCTGGATCAGGATGGGTGGCCATAAACATAGAATTAGCTGTAATAAAGTATTTACTAAGGCAGAGTATTTGTAAGTTAAATTGAAAGTAAAAACGGAGTGCAAAAGAAGCCATGCAAGATCACTGATTCAAGTTCAGGAAAATACCTAGAGACTAGACTGGTACCCTCAATTTATCTGCAAAATGTGATAGTCATTCTAGATTTAAAGACCTCACAGAATAGCTTGAAATGTCAGAACTGGCTTTGAAGGAATCCAGGTGTAAAGATCAGCTCAGTCAGATACAGACAAAAACCTGCCATGGCTTCAAGATGTATCCATTCACCACTATCATTGTTTTCTTGTTACAGAATTATGTAAAGCAAAAAAGTCTTATGTAACTGGGTATGTTTTTGCTTTTGTTTCTTTTCCAATGTGTGAGCAATATCTGAATTGCTACGAGATTTAAAACCTGTTAATTATCTTAATAGACTTCAGTAGAGAGAATACTCTTATCAGCCCAGTGAGCTGACACTACAGGGTGTTACAGCCAACAGCAACAATAGAGAAAGCTCTGGCACTGCACAAAACATGCAGAAGTAGGCCGAGGAACTGAAAATTGTGACAGCGACAATTGTGTGCAGCTCATGAGAGCCACTCATACACTAGAGTAGGGAGAGAAAGAGATACTGCTACAAACTGCTGCATAATAAAGTCTGAAGTTACAAGGCTGCAGTTTTCACCTAATTTTAGTCACAGGTCAGAACTAAAGGATCAAGTTACTATAAGAAATAAGAAACACAAGACATTACTTACAAAGAGATATTACTGTGATAACTGGTAACTTGCTTGGCCTATATAAAATTGTTTTACATAGTTAAATTCTCTGTGTTTTAGTTACTTCCTCAATTTGTCAATTATTTATAGGTTTGTCACAAACCAGGTACATTTTCTCTTCTTTTACAGAGTTTATTACTGAATTTTTATTTGATAGGAACCCTAGTTATATTTTTCTTTTGGTAAAGGATGACAGCAAAACAATTCTTTTTCAGAGGGTCATATCTTCCAAGCCTCAAAAGTCCTCAAAAGTTGCACGTATCAGGAATTCCATTCATAAAACTTCCTGCTATCCCTGTGTAAACATGAATGTGATAAGATTACAACTGAATGAAGATTATGAGCAATGAATTACTGTTTCTTAATTTGACCAGTACTTTTTCATTCAGCACATTGTTTGCTTAAAATAGAAGGACTCCCATTAAAATATTATCCTAGTAACACTATCAAAAATATTTTAACTTATCTTATTGTTTCTTTGCAACTGGATGAATGACTCACCCTACCTGGATTTTCTTTCACTTGTCACTTCATTCTGTCATATGCAAAGAAAACAAAAAGCATGCTAAGTTTTCATTTAAAGAAAATAATTGTTGTGCAATGGGAGTGCACTCATCTCAGCAAACATATGTTTAGATTACTTAGTATTTAATCATATTTGACGTGGCCTTGACAATTAGTACCTTCAGACTATGAAAGATATCTGCCCACCTGTTACAAGCCTCAGCTCTCAAATCAAGGATAAGTGCAAAAGTAACCTCTAAGAAAATCAAATTTGTATTGAAATTTGATATAAGATACAAAAACAATCAAGTGTCAGTTAATTAGAAAAACTGAAAGCAAGAATCAAAAATGTATGCAAGCTATTAAAAAATAAAATTTCAAATAGGAAAACAAACTAAAAAAACTGTGTTGCAACCTGAATCCCACTTCCAATAACTTTCTTACCCAAATTTTCTCTGTAAATATAGGTGTTCATTCACAGTATCACAGTAACTAAGGTTGGAAGAGCAACTAAGCAACTAAGCAACTAAGGTTGGAAGAGACCTCGAGGATCATCGAGTCCAACCTGTCACTACAGACCACATGACTAGACCATGGCACCAAGTGCCACATCCAATCTCCTCTTGAACACCTCCAGGGGCGGCAACTCCACCACCTCCCTGGGCAGCCCATTCCAAAGACGAATGACTCGCTCAGTGAAGAACTTTCTCCTCACCTCGAGTCTAAACCTCCCCTGGCACAGCTTGAGACTGTGTCCTCTTGTTCTGGTGCTGGTTGCCTGGGAGAAGAGACCAACCCCCTCCTGTCTACAACCACCTTTCAGGTAGTTGTAGAGGGCAATTAGGTCACCCCTGAGCCTCCTCTTCTCCAGGCTAAACAATCCCAGCTCCCTCAGCCTCTCCTCATAGGGCTTGTGCTCAAGGCCTCTCACCAGCCTTGTTGCCCTTCTGTGGACACATTCAAGTGTCTCGATGTCCTTCTCAAAACTGAGGGGCCCAGAACTGGACACAGTACTCAAGGTGACTCAAGGTGACATTCCTCTGACATTCGGTTACCAATATTTTCCCAGATGTCAGAAATTTTATTTGAGAGAGAAATTAAATATTTCATAATTTTGTATCATAATGTATCCATGATCCAGACACTGAATGCAGAAGGAAAAATGGGAGGACCTCAAATCTTTCAAGCATTAAATCCTTCTCTAGCACTGCAGAAGAAAATCATAAACTAATACTTTTGAAGATGCATTTTATTAATATTGACATGCAAGTGCCACACTTCTGCAAAACTCAAATAACAATTTTGTTCCATCCTCACATCTCTCTTCTGATTTTGTAAGTTAAAGGAAAAGTAACTTACTTGCAAATGTCATCTTCTGGGTCCTCAAGCCCAAATCTTTCATCAAAAGTAAGTTGTATCCATACATTCTCGTCTACTGCTACTAATCTCCACACTAGTACAATATTGCGTGGGTATGTGTGTGGAAACTTGGGGCTGTGAATACTTCCGTTAGTAGTCACAGTGATTATCTTCTCATGCTGAGGGTCCTGCACGCCTAGAGACAGAAAATAGATGTGTCAACATTAATTTCTTTTCCTTTTTCCAAAAGTGTTTGTATATTATGCACTGATCAAGACACTTTTGCTTTATTTGCTTATCTTCGTCTTGCAAGAAATTACAGCTTGGAGAATCCATACAGTAACAAAAACCCGAAACTGCTAAATAGCACTTCACTAGCTATGCTAGCAAGCCTCAACTGCTGCACAGAAAACAGAACAGAAGTTCAAGTGGAGATAAGAGAAATGCAACTGCAAACACTTGAATGCAAGACTGGACTCCACAGAAGCCAAACAGTCCAAGGGACTACATCATGCAGTCTTTTGATGGTTTCAGTACTTTGTTATTGGAGATTGCACAGAGATCACACAAGGGTAGAGGGAGAGGTCTGCTTACACCTACCACAAAAAGAGTGGCTTAATTCTTTCTCTTGCTAATGTAGATTGCCATATGTTTATTGAGTCCAGCGATAAGGATTTTGATGGCTGCCTCCTTCCTCAGGGCTGTATCAGAACAAAGTTATCTCAATACAGGAATGAAACCAGGACATGCTTGGGAAACTCGGGAAAGACACCAAGTATAATAAGTCAGGCATTTACTGGCAGTTAATGCCTCAGTCCAGGGCATTCCTCAAAATTCTTCACAGCATTGTTGAGACTAAACACATGTAAAATTAATTACTGTTTTACAATGCAGCAGAAAATTAATTAAAAAATAAACAAGCCAAATACTCTTGATTTTTAAACCACTCAGTAACACTGAAACTATTGAAGACCTCTTCAGGTTATGAATTCATAACCGCAAGGAGTTTCCAAAATAAAAGGCTTCCTTTGGCAAGCAGCAGCTATGCCTGTCAGAGGCCCAACAACTGTCCTCACAGTAACTCTAGAAATCTCATTCTCAACTGCCCCATGTGCACAGGAATTCACATTCAGCTGATGGACCCAGATCACAATGGGTATTCAAACGACAAAAAAGAAAAAAAGGTCACTAACCTGATCTGGATACATTTTAACATTGTCACCTACAATGAGGAGATCAATGAGGAGATCTCTGAACTATAAAATCTAATTCTGTAAGCATGTCAAATGGAAAAACCCTCCCATATGCTATAGCACATGGTTTTTGCTATCTTTGGCTTTTTCTAAAACTCTGTATACAGTCACACTTGACTAAAAATTGGTCAGTAAATCATAGCAAGTGCCAGAGTTATTTTGTGATTAAAGATACTAATAAGTAAGCTTGGAGTTTTGTACTGGAGAGTTATTAATATTATTTTGTTTTTGGCTATTCAATTCCCTACTTCAGTCAGATCATACATGTTGCAGTCTAAAATGAAAACATACACTGCAAACACACTTCATCATAGCTACATGTCAAGGCTGACAGCTAAATGAATGTAGTGCAGAAAATCAAAAAAGGGCATAGAACAATACTGCTATTTTAAAAGCATCAGCTTATATTTAAATGTAATTTAAATCTGACAGACTTTCATTTTCTGTTCTGATAGACCTGTGCCTTCTGCTCATGGTATGAAAATGGTAACATTTTAAGTAGAGCTGCTGTTTCTATAAAACTGACCGGAGTGTGGTCTTCCTTTCCAGAACCAACTCACAGTTGCAGAGAACTGTCTTGTGTACAAGAGAGGACAGCATGCACTAATAAGAAAAAAAGTACACAAAAAAGGTACCAAAAAAAAAGTGATTCCTAATTTGGACACTTCACTGGGTTTTTGTTTGCTGAGTCAGAAGCATTTTTCTATATTGCATAGTACATCAGTAAAGAGCTGCTCATTAAGCACAGGAGCCAACAACAATAAAAATTACTTTCCCAGAGATTAGTAATCAGAATGTTATTTCCGAAGTATGCAAAGGACCACCATTTCAGACAAACATTAAAATGTGGGGGCTGATGACACTATATGCAGTGTTTTGCTTTGTCTTTAAAAGCATACAGAGGATTACATTTCACAACACATTAAGAAAGTGTTTTCTTTTGTATTATCAGGACAATAGCAACAGCACTGCAAGTAAGGATTGTAAACTGTCCAGGCACATCAAATGAGAAGTCAATAAAAAGGGGCAAAGGAAAGAAAAAGAAAGTGGCTATTTAGTGAACAGAAGCTGCAACATATCCAGTACCTTCAACTACTCCATTTGTAAAGGAAAAATATCTATTTACTACAGCACACAACAGTGGCCCATGAACACACCAGATTCCCACACACATCACTTGCTCCATTTCAAATATTTGCTCTAGCACAGTGGAACTTCTTCTTTTACAAAAGAATTGTTTTGTATGACTACAAAAGCAAGTACTTGCTGTCACTGGAGAATGAAGTGGCTGTCATCAAATAAGCCACAATATTCCTTTTCATCTGTTCTACACAAACTGTACCTCGAAAGATAGTCTTTTCCTACTGATTTCACGCACATTCTGAAAATTTCTTCTACGTATCTGCAGGAGGAACTCTGTTACTTGAATGTAAACTAAAATAGTTAACAGTCTTCATTCTTTGTGGAATGATTTTGCGATTCCTGACTTTATTTTAGGGATAAAACTCCAGTTTGCACTTAAAAGTCAAGGTCAGCTGTGTAACTCCAAAGTGTACAAACTGCTGCTGTTATCTGTCTGCCTTTCTATTCATAACCATCCTACTCACTCTCCTCCTCCCCAGAAAAAGTAAAAACAGTATTATTACTGGAGACAGCATTGAACAATCCTGAAGTTTATGTAAGGACTGAGACAGGCAAGGCAATATCTCAGTCAGGGGGCAACAATAGCATGGAAGGGGAATGGGGACAGGTAAGAACCGAAGCAATGCATTGGCATGTTCAGCAAAAAACATGTTTCTTCAGAAGAGGGGCAACTGAGATCATCTGCAGGAGGAAGTCTGGGAAATGGGGCACAGGGGATGGGGAAAAAACCCTCTAAGCTGAACCAAGATATTACAAGATTACACTTACTAGGAAAGGACAGCACATTTCAGGTAGCCTGAAGTTGAAGGATGAGTTGCCACAGTTATCTTTGATGTGGAAAAGATGCCATTACCAGATTTATATATCTATCAATGGGGAAAGTCTGCCCCTGAAAATTACAAAATTCCAGGCATTCTGAAGCACAGCAGTGCCTAACCCCTCCACCAATGCAGCAAGGCACATGAAAAAACATGGTATCACCAAAGAGATCAGCAGATGCCACTGTAAACTGAAATTAAACCCACTGACTTGACAAGACCATTCCTGCCTACTTCAAAGTAGGTCTCTTTCCCCATGGGCACAACACATTTCACAAAGATCAGCACTGACACTTTTCAAATATAGCAAATACTTCTTTCTTAGTACTTCATAATCACTACATTTCAGTGAGGGTCACGGGTAAAACTCCAAGAAATCACATACATTTCAGGAGACAGACAAGGAGCTGCAGAAAAAGAGAGGAGCATCACAGGTGGAGTAACTGCCTCAGCAATGATTCACTTGCATTTGCTCAAGAGGTCACCAGTATTGGCAAAATAGATCTTTAAAACTTTTTGCTAAATCTATGCTACTTTCACAACAGGACAAGAGTATTACTGATCAGGCACTTTTAGTGGCTATTTGGTTAATTCATTCAACAGCCCTTAATTATAAAAATCATGTTTTAGGTCTTCAAAACAAACAGACAAAAACCCCAACCCAAATTCAAACATAAGAAGTTTTAACTGTAAAGATTTAGCAATTAAAGATTTTTAAAGATATTCAGTAATGTTGCAGTATGTGAGAGTCCTCTGCTTTAAAACTGCATATGTAGAGCAACTGAGATGTCAGAACATAACTTAGTGTTTCGCCTCTTTCACCTGACTTTCAAAAAGCCCACTCTCAAAAGCAGTCTCTCAAAGCATACAGGGGAACCTCTGTCTTATGCCTCCAGGTAGTTCTTATCTATCATCTGAATGTAACAATCGATGAAAATTACCTCTTTTTAACAGGTACTGTTAGTGGCAGAAAATTGAAGACCGATAACAATCTTCAATATTGTTAGGATATAAAATGGGTATCAGCGCAAAGCCACTCCAAATCATACAAATTTGAAGGGACTTCTGGAAACCTCCAGTCCCAGTTCTCAATTGGACTACACAACACAGCAGGTTACCCATTTGACTGATGGCATTTTCTAGGCAATACTCAAACCCGCTCATGGATACTGCCTCAGGATAACCTGTGTTAGTGCCAAAACATCTCCCTAATTAAGATGTTTTGCCTAACATCCAACCTAAACCTCTCAGGCTGCAATTCATAGCCACAGGGTTTTCCATGTTTATTTTTTTATAGTCTGTGACCCTACCACGATGAGCTAAACTTGGTCACCTTTGCAACTGATCTTCAGACAATTGCAGGCCTGCTACTAGACTGCCCGACAGACCTTTCTTCTCCAGAATAAGCAATCCTTGACTGACTGCCTGCCACCAACTAGTTGCTGAGACTTCAAACCTGGCAGTCCTGCCAATTTTCAACCTACCTAACAAGTAGTCTGTTCTTTCCAACCATTGTGCCTCAAGTACCACAAGAAATGCTTTTAAAGCACAATGGTTTAGTTTCATCAACTTTTCAAGTAGTGAGGAAAAAAAAACTTCATACAGGCTTGCAGTATCTCCTAAGACAGCTTTACAAAGAGCTATGGTTTGTGGCTTGTGAGGAGGGGGAGGCTAAACATTTGAGACATATCTAGCCTTCTGTGCATTTTTCATTTTGAGCTGCTTCTATGCATTGAAATAGCTACCAACTTGACATATTGACATGATCCTTCAGGTATTAGTAATAAATAACACAGAGAGAAGTGCACACATCTATAATATGCACACAGTATCAACACACGACCTGTCAACTAGCACAGCATGAGAAATTCAACTTCTGACACTAAATATAGTAAATTTATACAGGCACTTGTTACTTAAATTAGCAAATGTGACAAATACAACATATGAAGTATTTATATAGCTGTAAAGTAAAATAGTAACCTGGGAGAAAGAAATACTTCATCTTGTTTAGTTTACTCCTCTGTCACACACTAGAGGAGGCATGTAAAGAAATTCCAGTTCACACAACTCAAGAGCAATGTACAGAGGCTTGTAATTGTTTGTTGGGTTTTCTTTCAAATCCCACAGTTTAAACTGCTCCTTTTTTAATTCAGTTACTATTTTGAGTTCAAAATTGTATTGTTACCATAGGCACTTAATATTATACAATCTTAACTGATGGCTAAAATCTTCCTGCTGAAGCTCTTTATGACACATTGTGTGAAGAACTGTGCACAGATGACGCAAGCAGAAAAGCAAATCTGATTCAGGAACCCTCAGTTTTGGCAGCTGGCCCAGTAGGAAAGGACAAGAAGAGTTAGAAAGGAAGAGAGACGGACAGAAAGGAGGAAAGGAGACACCACCACAGTACAAAGCATGGAACTGTAGTAACAGAATTAATAAAGATTCCAAACAGCTGCATGACTTAATATCTTGCAGAAGATAATCATGCCTAATCATACACTAACAAACCTTTGATTCCAAATTGCAACAAGAAACAAAAATGAGTTTATACTTTTGCTTTACACATTTAATACTTTATAACTTTCAAGTATTCTGCCAGCACTTTGCCTAGTACTCTGGCTTCTGCTCAAAGAAGAGGATGGCAATTAAACAGGGGGTTTTGTGCATGGTAAATCTTCTTGCAATAAAAGTAACCTCTATTGAGACCTGCTTTCAAAGCAAATTCTTTCAGAAAGCAGTCTTGGTCCTGAACTTCTCAGTATCTTTTAAAAGTAGAGAAATACCATATTTTAGCCAAGAAAAAGAATTCCTTTTGCTAAATGTTAGTTGAGGTAACTTTTTTTGTGTTATCACATACTCTAAGTTTTAATTATTCTAGATTGTTTCAATAGCATTTATTTCAACATTTATTTCAACACAGGTAATGTCTTGGCTGCACTGGAATGAATATTAAAGCTCCTGCTGACTTGAATATGAAAGGAATTCCATCTATATTAAAATACATAAAGCTGTTGGAATAATTGATTTATAATGGACTGATAATAAGATCATCTGCTTTTTTTCAGTCAAGGGCAAATAATTATGTTTATTAAATAAACAGGATTATTATGATGTTGCATTTCAGTATTATTATTAAAAAATTAACACAGAGCTCTGTGATATGATAGTTAGCAGTTAAATGTATTATAGAAATATCCTTCCTTTATCTGATGGATACAACAAAATCAAGCTTTGCCTTTTGATAATATTCTTTTCACATTTGTTCTTGCCTCTGTTTTTTCCTAATAACCTTATTACACAGTTAGGAATCATTACATAACATAACAGCTCTAGCCAAGGACTGCTCTTTGTCCTCTTCCAATCCAACTGCAAACTTGAGTGACCTCGGTCATCTCAGACAGAAAAGGCATCACCCAAGAAAATTCTGGCCTCTTCACTCAACCAAAACTACACAGTTATTTAATGAATTAATCCAGAATCATGAGTTTTTCTGGAGATGCAAATGACAAGGCAAGGAGGCAACATCTATAGCAGAAAGTGCTGTTGAAGTTTTATATGCACTGTTATAGTCAATTTCAGTAAAGCCTGAATTATCTGTAGATGGACTGTGATACAGTTATCAATACTTTGGCATTTCTGTAAGAGAATACATATCTAGAAGATCCCAGACTGCATATGAAAGAACTTCCTCGTCAAATACAAGCAGAAAAAAAAAAAACACAGTGAGAAGCTAATCTGATTCCACATCTGCACTTTGTCAGCAAGGAAAAAAGCCATCAGGCTATGCACAAACTTTTAATTTTTAATGCTATTGTCTGACTAAATATTCTTCAAGAGAAAAGAATTCTTGTTCTCTATTTTTCATTAGTCATACATGGTTGGGATAGCAGCTAGGCATTTGACTCTCATCTATGTATCATTACTATAATAGATACAGTTCAGCAGAACTAAAACCACCTGTTGTATGCACAGCAAAAGAATAGCTGTTCATACATGTGTTTTTCTTCAGTACAAATGATTCACAATACATACCCATTGGCAGTATGGGCTCTAATTCCTAAAGTAGGATCTGAAACCTTGATGACAAAAGAAAAAAGCGCATCATAACCAAATCTGCAAATACTTGAATTATTTTTTAAATTCCTGACAGGGGAAATTAGAGGGAGAGAGCAGAATGGAAAGAGAGATGAGAGGGGAAAAGGCAGGAAAAGGAAAATAACATCATTTTGAGTGAATCACTACCTCTGCCTTTTCAAGGATTGGCAGATAGCAAGCAGCTCCATGATCACTAGATATAATCAGACTAAATACCCGACCTTCACCCATCCACTGCATGAGATCATCATGACTTCCTACAAGATCTCTCAACATTTTTCTCCTCTACTACGTTCCAGAGCATCAGTCCACTACATATTTTTGATGTTTTCTGTATCCTATTTTCTTCTCATCTACAGCAGGTGGGAGGTTTTTTTCATCTGCACTCACAAGTCCCCCTATACAAAATGATGCAAATAGTTATTGAAAACATCAGTCCACTACATAATATTTTTGATGGGGTTTGTATCCTATTATCCTCTCACCTACAGGAGGTAGAAGTTTTTAATCTGCACTCATAAGTCCCTCTATTATTATGTGAACAGATATTGAAAACTATCAAAGCTGAAATAAAACCTAACAGTATACAGCAATGAATCAATTTTCCAGGTGTATCTTGTAAAAGAGCAGAACAGCAGCCTTATTTAGAAGTGAACAGGTAAAATTAATAGTCCTCGATGGTAATGAAGCTCAGAAAGGTGGGCTTTTGAAAGTTACTTATCCAGGTTTTAACAAACACATGATAGGATAGAGATAGGAGGAACTGTATATATCTTTGGAAAAATACAACTTACTATAGATTCAAAATGTTGTCAATAGAAAAGTCAAGCTGTAAGATTTAATGTTGAGAGAGACTAGGAACAAAACCAAGCAGTAAACGAGGAAGAGAGTTGCCCAGCTGTAGATATTTATACCTACAAAGAGATACATTTATTGTACCAAGAAAAATATTAAGAATATTACATGTTTGTGAGGTTTGGGTGGAAAAATGTAAGCAAATATTTTCAAATATGTAATCCTTCCAATTCTTCTACTACCCAAAACAGACTGTTTTGTTGTGTTGGGTGGATTTTTTGTTGGTTGGTTGGTTTTGTGTTACTTTGTTTGTTTATATGGGGTTTGTTTGTTGTTCTACAGGAAACTAAATTACCAAAGCTTTAAAAAAATAGGTTTTTGAAGGTAAAAAAAAAATCAACAAAATTTATTATTAGAAATACTACCTTTGGCAATAACTGAATCTCAAGTAATTGTGGAAACCATAGCACACAGTCTCAGGCTGCGCCAGGGGAGGTTTAGGTTGGATGTTAGGAAGAAGTTCTATACAGAGAGAGTGATTGCCCATTGAAATGGGCTGCTTGGGGAGGTGGTGGAGTCGCTGTCATTGGAGGTTTTCAGGAGGAGACTTGATAGGGTGCTTGGTGCCATGGGTTAGTTGTTTAGGTGGGTTGGATTGGTTGATGGGTTGGATGCGATGATCTTGAAGGTCTCTTCCAACCTGGTCTATTCTATTCTATTCTATTCTAAACCTAGCACTTCCAATTTGTTTTCAATTTTATTATGATAGCACTTACAAACTAGATCTAAAATTAGTTTGTTAGTACTGGAGACCACACACATGCCTACACAGTATCAGTCAGTCTTGAGAGATATTACATACCATCACAGGTAGTAAGGGATTGGGAAACAGAGCAGTATTACCCCAATTTTCCAGACTGTGCATGGCAGAGTGGTTACAAGTACAAGGAGATAACTTCAATAAACCCATGAAATGAACCTGGATCTCCTTTCATCTCAGTTAAAAGCATTAGTTTCAACTCTTAAAACCTATGTCTGTCTTATTTTCTCATATTAGTTATGGCTCCCTGTACACTTTTAAATACATATGATTAATGTCTTTCACATAAAAATTATTTCAAATCTGAACCATTGGAAAAGCAAGGTTTAATTTTATTATGCCCCTTTCTTTTATGCTTCCATCAGTTTATGTTGTGCAGCACTTATTAAGAGCAGATACTAGTAAACATTTGAGAAAAACACTATCCATGGTCCCTGTGGAATTCAGTCTTTATAATAAATAGACTCTATGGATATGGCATGTGCTAAAGAATTAGATCTCATTTAAGGTGTTACTCACAATGAAAAATATAATCCTTTCCTGATTCTGTTTCAAGAGGTAAAAATTAAAACCAGAAAAATCTAGGTGCACTACCGTAATCTTTAGAAATACCAGTCTTGAAATACTTGGTTTGCTTTTTCCACTGTTTTTGCTGTTTGTGTGGATTCTATGTTTGGCTTTTTTCATTCTTCACACAGTAGGGCACTATAATGACAGCATTTCAAGCATTTAAGAAGAACACCAATCATACTTCAAGTTCTGAAAATAAAACGTGTTCAAGTCAATTTTGAAAAGTGTTACTGCTTAGATACATGAAAATATAACTCTGGTTAACATTTTTATTCAGAAAATTACAGTGATCATAGAATTGTTAGGGTTGGAAGGGACCTCAAGGATCATTCGGTTCCAACCCCGCTGCCATGGGCAGGGACTCCTCACACTAGATCAGGTTGCTCAGAGTCACATCCAGCCTGGCCTTAAAAATCTCCAGGGATGGGGCTTCTACCACCTCCCTGGGCAACCTGTTCCAGTGTCCTAATGGTGAAGAACTTCCTAACATCCAATCTGAATCTACATATTTCTATTTTTTTTCCATTCCCCCTAGGGTGTCATTACCTGACACCCTAGAAAGTCCCTCACCAGCTTTCTTGTAGGCCCCCTTCAGATACTGGAAGGCCTCAATTAGGTTTCCTCAGAGCCTTCTGATGAAGTTATGTAAGAGGAGACATAAAGGAAAAGCAAAGATTTAAGGATTTATACATAATAACCAAAGGCATGACAGCAGTGCAGGTACGGCTTGTTATAACTACAGAGCAAGAATAACTACAACAATTAATCCAACATGGCATTCACTGTGCTCACTGTCAAAAATGCAGAATGTCCTAGGTACACTAGAAAGTTCACGTCAAACTCTTGTTACAGAAATAACATTGCTACTGGATACTCCGAAAGCCAGTTTAAAGCTGCCTCAGACTTGCATTGCTTATGCATAAAATGTACCACCTGCATATCCTTATGTTAAAAAGGCAAGAGAAATAAAGTATGCTCTGTAAGGGAATTATTTGGTGTCCACTTATGTATTTTCTGAACTGGATTACACTATACAAATTCAGAGGAAACCAACCAACCAACACCACCAACCAACAAACCCCACCAAAATACACCACCACAAACCAAAACATTAGATCTTCAATATCCATTTAAGCAAAGATGTTTTACCTGCTAAACAAAGCTTTGGGAAGAATATAATGCCTTCACCTCACTGAAACTTGATTGCTAGAATATGATTTGGAAGAAAGTGGTCATGCTCTAGAGATGAATGCAACAGAACTGCTAATGAACTAGAAGAACTTCAAGTGGAAGAACAAAAAAAATCAAACTTGAAACATGCATTTCTATTATCCTTGCATGAAAGATTAATTCATGCAACATGAGAAAAGCACTCTTCCAGAAGAGGATTTGCATGCCCAGAAGCAATTCAGAGAAGAAGCACAAGTCCAATGACAATAGACAGTGTGTCTTTCTGCAAAGAGAAAATATGAAGGTTTTGTACAGTATGAAATCACCATATTAAGAAACACCTACTACAAATGCCTTTGTTAACAAGCAGGGTAAGAAATGTGTGTTACTCAACTCACACATACAGGAACACCAAGGATATCTTTTATAGACAGACTCCAGTGACAAGCAATTAATATTTAGAATGACTGATGAGAATTCTCTTAGGATAGGACAAAATTTCTAGCTTCAGTGAACGTTCTCTTTAACTTCAGATAATTAAAATCCATGCCATTTTCAGTCAAATACAAATAGCATGAGCCTACCTCACCCTTCAGCCTTTCTTCACACTAAGGACTTCATGGAAGTCAGATGAAAATCTCACACCTGTATATAATTTAGTCTTACTTTACTCTGCCTTTTCTGTATTTCCAAAGACAGGTCATAAAGGCATACTAGAATGGCCATAAGAGACCTATACCCATGTGCAAAACAGTAACCTATTTTAAGTATAGCTGCTTCCAAAAATCCATTTTGCTAGTCCAGTATATCAAGTGTCCTTGAGGAAGACTAACATCAGGGTCTTGAGGACCCATCACAGTCACAGCTTATACCTCATAAAAGATTACATGCAATGTTCCAATCTTCAGAAACCCACGGGTATACAAATTGTGGCTTTATTCCCCCTAGCACTATTGTTCACCTTAATTCACATATAATTTATTACTTATTTCACAAATGAAACTCAAATCTTTTATTACTAGATCTTCTAACATTTTTATCTGCCTGCCTTTAATATCAAAACCTTCTAGAAATTACATTTAATCCAAGATCAAAAAAATCTTCATTTGAACAATTTGAAAAAAACCCCAGCTTTTTAAAATGAAATTGACATTAGAAACTCTTAAGTCAATCCATTTCCCTTAGTTTCAGATAAGCTTTTACCATTTGTCTACTTTTTAAATAGAGTTTAACCAAAGGAACTGTCTGCGGCATTCCCAAAGGTCTTGCCAATGCTGTTACAGAGATGTATTACACCCACAACATTCTTCATCATTCTTCAAATTCTTTGGAAAACACTTACAAGCATATGGGCAGGTTGAGGGAAATCAATGGTTAAAATGCATTCCACATTTCAAGAGAACAAGCAAACAGTCTAAAATTAAGCCAAGCTTTTAGTCTTCATCACAGATTGATAACTGCCTTGAGAAGACTGGCTTCAGTTTAGACAACACGGCTTTGGTTTATGATTCAATGGTAGAACAAATAGTGACACACTTCAGCAGTGTTCTCTAGCCCAACACAGATCTTGGAAAGTCATCTGTCCACTGATATGTAAGAGTTGCTTCACTGACAATTTACACTATGGTTAGCTATGAATGAGGACAGGATAGTTGATGAAGATCTTGTGGTAGAACATACAACTATTAATTTCATAAGCATAGAACTTCATTTGTTAACTGTAGCTTTGAACAAGCTGAATTCAGAGTTCACACCACATAACAAAGAAATTGAATCCCATAACTCTTTTTGCCAAAAACAAGTTTAAAAAAAAGGGAGTTGCCCTAATTACGCTTGGAATTATTACAGAATGTCTTGAATGTTAATCCTCATGCTGTAATTGTAAAAAAAAGAATTACATATTTTAAAATAGAAGAAAACTGTGGCAATTTCAATGAATGAAATTGTACCTTATATAAGGCACTGCATTTTTCCAGGGCACAGCAGCAGATTGCTATACAGAAAGTAACAGCTTTTATACATAACCACATCTTGATGCACAATTCATTTAGAATTTTGTGTCTACCAATGTGTTCCCAACACAAGGGATTTATGAGTGGTTTCAACACTACTAGGTGAAGCCAGTAATTCAATTACAAAGCAAACAAGACAGGAACATCAAGCCCTCAAGCTTATGGTGTCATATAAATCAGAATGAACAACAAAACTACTGTATGCATAATCTAATCCAACACCACAATTAATGGGGCCTTTGAATCACTTGGTAATAAATGGTCTACAATAACTAAATGGGCATATCCCAAGCACATGATGGCTGAAGAAGTACATATTTTTTTTGTATCTAATCAGTTCTCCTCTACAGAATTTCAGTAGTATCAGTGTCTATGAACTTTGACGGTCCATTATTTTGTTTACTTAGTCCACCACAGCACTACATAAAAATAAGTTCTATACACATAGTATGTTTAAGATGAATCTGACATTTTAAAATTCAGTGCTTACTGAAATTTCCAGCCAAGTTAACCTTAGCATCTTATTTCTAGGAACCTTAGCTGAAGTCTATTTAAGGAATAACTTGCACAACTGAAGGGGGGGGAAAAAAAAAAGGGGGGGGGGGAGGTGGGGAGAGAAAGAGGTCCAAAGTGATAGTGCAGCTGCTTGAAACTGAAGCCCTAAAGTTAAGATTATAATAGGCCACAGGTAAAGTATTATCTGCACATCAAAGCCTCACTGCTGTAAAGAACTATGAAGTGCTGGATGCCAAACGTTGACTGCCTCCACTCTGAAACTGAGAAAGAGAGCAAAGATTCCTGAGTGAAAATCAACTCAGAACAAGTTTTGAGGTGTTTCGTTGTTTGATTGGTTTGGCTTTTTTGGTTGTGTTGGGGTTTTTTTTGGTTTTGTTTGGGTTTTTTGGGGGGGTTGTCTTGCTTGGGTCTTAGGTTTGGGGTTTGTTTGGGGTTGGTTTGTTTCATTTTGTTGGTTTGTGTTCTTTTTTGTTTGTGGTTTGTTTTTTATTTGGGGTGTTGTCTGTTTTGGGGGTTGTTTGCGCTGGGTTTTGTGGGTTTTTTAAAATACTTAAATACAGCATATTAACATTTGAAAAACAATTCAGGAATTCAGAACAGGGTCTTGGTCTTCTGTAAAAGTAGACAGGTTTAATAACATTCTTGATAAACAGGTCTCTGATGAGATCTTAGAGAAGTTATTTTCCTCTTACTGCTTGCAATTTACACACACACAATTTGCTTGTGTTGTGACAGAATAAAATCTTCCTCTCAGAAGATTTTAAACCATGGGCATTACATAAAATTTCCCTGAGGAAGCTCAAACAAATTAAAATAATCAAGCAAGGTTCAAATTATTATTTTTTTTGATACAGAGATGTCTTAAATTCACTTCACTCTGGTGTAGGTCTTCAGCAAGCCTTAGGGCACAAAAGTGTGAAGAGCAGGAAGAGGAGGAGGATTGGTATTACCTATTTACATAGAAATAATTTTTACTGAAGTAAAATAGAAGTAAGTATTACTGAAATGGATGATTTCACTGCAAGTGAAATAGTTACTCTGCAGTGAGAAGAGTTTTCAAAGCTACTGTTAAGCTGAGGGATCACTGTTAAAAGAAGAAAGGCTGGGCCACATGGGATGAAAAAAAAATTTATTTCACCTTAAAATAGGACTTTTTAAAAGCTGGTAAATACAGATTTTTCTAATGGAAATACTTCCCTTCATATGGTACAAACGTTCGTTTCATATCCCATTTTCATCAAAACATTATTTTAGAGAGAATTGGAGTTTGTTATCTATTAAAAGAAATTACACTAACTCTTTATGGACTATGCTGCAATAAGATATACACGCTGATACACAAAGAACTGTTATTGTTAATTATTATTACAATCTACAAAGTGGAAAAACAAATCCTTGAGCACACAACTTTCACCTGGGCTATTTAAACTTCCTTGGATGAAGAACAGGAGGCATTGTAAGTTTCATTGGTGCAGACAAACCATATGCATCCATATACAGGCATTTATTGAAGAACTGATTTTAAAACATTTTTAAGCTCTTCTACCAATGAAGAATATTTGTGACTTCATAGTTTAGAAGAAGTAGCTCTGTGGTCTGTAAAGACTTTTCAGATCTTACTCTGCGGTTTACAAAAAAAAGTTTTCTTGGACTAGGATCTTACCCCAATCTTTTCAATTTTTATGGCATCCCTAATTACTGCTAACTGCTCTTCTGCAAGTAACATCAAATCCACTTACAAGATCCAGGGAATTCACAGCACAAGTTAAAGTGGGAAAATAATTAAAGAGAACAACAACAAAATAAGTCATCATCTAATTTTGAAATTGGCCAGATCTGATGAAGGCTGCAGTGATCACATACTCTCAGCTCATGGGAATGCAGATATGCCTTTGGAAGATTCTTGTGTTTCCAAATTGGAAGAGAAGAGCATAAACTGTTTCTGATATCTTTGAAGATCAGCTGCAGGCCTAAAACTAATAAAGATTAAAGTCTTTGTGCCCACCTCCGAAGCGATGGATGTAAAACGTATCAAATATCAGAGGCATACATGAAATCACCGATGCTAACAGCAGTGTTAAAGTGAATCCATACCATTAGAATCGTTAACAGCAGAAAAAAAAATTAAGGATAGAAATTAAAAACATGGCCAGATTCAGACTGGCACATTCCTCAGCATTTTTCAAATTACAATCCAAGGATGTCCTGAGATCAACATTAACTAGTGTTATCATTTCACTGTCTTGGTGTGGAGACATCAGAAATATGATTCAGTTCAGCAAGGGCTTAGAGACAGACTGGCAAAAAGAAAAGGTAAATATCTCATTGCCAGGAGCCCAAAGCGATTCCATGAATCAGGAGCATAGAAAATATTCTCGTCTCCTACCACAAGTTTAATTTCCTATTTGCTCCACCACTTTACCAGAGTTTACTGCAGCTCTAAGAATCCCCATGGTGGAGTCTGTCCCCAGGATGAGGGAGGTAAGTCTGCCCTGGCACAGTGCTGGTGATACTGCTTTTTCATGTCACTGTTATTAGGGCCAACCCTGGCCTCAGTTGTTTCAGGGGACTTCTGGGTTTAAAGTAGTTCCTATCTCTTTGAAATACCACATATGCACACCATCAGAAAGATAACTAATATTGTAGTCAAGATCTTCCTCCTCAGAGACTAGCAAAAAGCAATTTAAGTTTGCTGGTGGAAGTGGAATAAACAGAACAAGTTGTTTACACAGGTATTCATTCTCTCTCAGAGCAAATCAGCTACTCTGGGTGCAATTTTCTTCAGCCACATCATAACCACTTAATATATGAAAGGAATGGTGCTTAACTGGGATAACAGAAGAAAAAGTATATTAAGGGCATTTCAGATGTTTGCTGTTCTGATAGGATTTCTTTAGGGAGACTTCCCAGAAGTTTCCACAAGGGACTGCATTTGCACTTTGTCCAGTGTTACTTATTACCCCTATTACTTCTAGAGACTGGTCTAGGAAAATGTTAGGCAAAAGCCCAACTGAAACAAAGTAACCTTTGTAAAGTAAAAATAGTACAGATTAATAAAGGGGCTGGAAGCTAAGTTTCTTTCTTTATTTTGGCATTTTGTCACATACAACTCCCTCCAACCCCCAACAGTCGGAAAATTTGGTTTCATTCCATTTACTGGTACATCCTGCAGCTGACAGTAAACCTGCTTTATCCATTTGCAAAATCACTTACTTTCCCTGCAATTGCTGTGAAAATTCAGGTTGGAAACAAAACCACTCTCCTACTCACAGACGTTCTCACCATTCCCACAACATATACTCTCAAGCTCTAACGTCCACTGCAGGACAAGATCACTAGGGTTAACTTGGCAAAACTGAACATCTACTCGCAGCTCAGCCCTAAGTCATTCAGTAAGATAACTTTCTCAGACTCACCAGAGGCATTTAGTGTCACTCATTCAGGTTTCCTATTCTAATACTTCCCTACACAGGACAACTTTGTTTCCTGTTAGTGCTACTAGGAAAATAATGTTATGTGATTATTGAGCAACATCAATACTATCAGCAACTCTCAATTAACTATTCCAGGGACTTGTTTAATTCACCTTCTAAAGTTCTAACTTCTACCACTACTGTGAGAAGAGGAGAGAGAAAGCCAATTCCTTGTGTTATAAATTTCATTTTAGTAATAGTTGTTCAAAAGCTGATAGCAAGTCAAAATAATTGAGTCTTGATGTGAAAAGGCATGAGTTAAAATAACAAGTTTAAGGGTATTTTGTGTAAATATAAATGTAAAAAAAGCAACTTATGATAAATACTTGCTGTGTCTATCTAGTCATGGAGATAAATCATGGAAGAAGATGAGAACCATCCCATTTCAACAGAGTATGTAATTATCTTTTCACTAGGCTCATATTGCCAACCAGTCTGAGCTAGAAGACTGATCTTAGATTGCTAACATAACAAAATCTTATACCTTTAGTACAATGGAATTTATCTTGTCAAAGTAAAATATCAACCCACATGTTATGAACTCCAAAGTCACAGAAAACCCATTGAATAGCCTTTTTAAAAAGTGTCCTAAACAGCTCACCATTAAAGTCTCAATTTTCCTGTTACCTCAGCATTAGAATACCAGAGATTCTTTACATTTTCCTTTATTACTTATTGGTGTGTGAGAAGCAGAAATTGATTGCTTGGCTTGTGGGGGTTTTTGGCTTTGTTTGTTTGTTGTTTGTTTTTGTTGGGGTTGTTTGCTTTTTTTTTCAGAGTTCTAGAGTTCAGTATTATTAACACCTGAATGTTTAAACTAGCTGTAGTAACTTGATGACAGTTTACTGGAATCCTCATCTGCTCTTTCCATCTTTAATTCCATGTACACTGCAGTTGGTAACATGGACAAAATCCAGATGTTATGTAAAACAGCTGCAAATATGTGCTTTATCTAAAACTCCAGTGCTTTCACTTATACCTAGAAAATGCTTATACTATCACTGTCTGTGAGATCAGTTTACTGGGAAGAAAAAAAACCAAGTTAACTGCTATGCCTCATTAACTGCATTTGAAAAGAACCCCCAAACTCAGTTCTTGACTTGAATTTGGGTACCAGTTGGTTATGAATTATTCATTCAAGTTAAAATGTACTATTTTGTATATCAGTTGGTGGCTTTCTTTTTTCTAAGTCCATTATTCTTTGCATTTTTTTTTTATCAGATACATAACAGCATTATATAATAGCTATTTATCTATTCTTTTCCAATGTTTGTCTAAGCCTTATCTAAATCTGCAGTCCTATTCCATTAGTGAAAATAAAAGCCCTCATGTTTCTCCCATTCTGTTGCTTTAACACAGAATCATATTACTCCTATTCACATCATATTTTTTAGGTAACTAAGTGGAAATATTGATTGTAGACAAAAATAAGTTTGTTTTTTAGCAAATTAAAAAGAGAAAAAAAGTCAAGCACTAATATGTACCTAGAATACCACCACTATATACAAGTTATAGAAAAGAAAGGAAGAAATGAAAATCATGGATAGGTTTTATTTTAGTTTTGTGCAAATGAGTGTAGAGAAGACCTGTGGGTCCTGGTGGACAGGATGACCATGAGCCAGCAATGTGCCTTTCTGGCCAAGAAGGCCAATGGCATCCTGGGGTGTATTAGAAGGGGTGTGGTTAGTTGGTCAAGGGAGGTTCCCCTCCCCCTCCACTTTGCCCTGGTGAGGCCACATCTTAAATATTGTGTCCAGCTCTGTGCCCTTCAGGTCAAGAATGGCCTTGGGGAACTGCTTTTAAGATTCTAGCACAGAGTCACAAACATGATTAAGGGGGTGGAACATCTCACTTATAAGGAAAGGCTGAAGGAGCTGAGTCTCTTGAGCTTGGAGAAGGGGAGACTGAGGGGTGACTTCATTAATGTTTATATGAAGGGCAAGTGTAAGGAAGACAGAGCCAGGCTCTTCTCAGTGATGCTCAATGATAAGACAAAGGGCAACAGGTGCAAACTGGAGCAATTCCTCATTCTCACAAGTTGCAACATTTCTGATTTGCAAGATGACTGCTTTAAAATTTAGACGTAACTCCCATTACATTTGTTGTTTCCCACTTACATAGACAAATTAAAAGTTTTCTGCAGAAAGAATGGAAAAATCACAGATATCACTTCAGAGCAAAGGTTAAAGGCTTGTTATCTTCAAAGAAACTTATGCAAAAGGAGATGTCTACTAATCTACATTCTGCAGATAAACCCTATTTTACAAAACAAAACCCCATAAAGTTACTTTCCATTCTTCTAGCATATTTGTTGCAGCTACTTTCATAGAATCATAGAATCAATAAGGTTGGAAAAGACCTCAAAAATCATCAAGTCCAACCTGTCACCCAACACCTCATGACTAATTAAACCATGGCTTCAAGTGCCATGTCCAATCCCCTCTTGAACACCTCCAGGGGCGGCAACTCCACCACCTCCCTGGGCAACCCGTTCCAATGGCTAACAATTCTCTCTGTGAAGAACTTTCTCCTCACCTCGAGCCTAAACCTCCTCTGGTGCAGTTTGAGACTGTGTCCTCTTGTTCTGGTGCTGACTGCCTGGGAGAAGAGACCAACCCCCTTCTGGCTACAACATCCTTTCAGGTAGTTGTAGACAGCAATAAGGTCTCCCCTGAGCCTCCTCTTCTCTAGACTAAACAACGCTAGCTCCCTCAGCCTCTCCTCATAGGGCTTGTGCTTGAGGCCTCTCACCAGCCTCATCACCCTTCTCTGGACACATTCAAGAGTCTCAATGTCCTTCTTAAATTGAGGGGCCCAGAACTGGACACAGGACTCAAGGTGTGGCCTAACCAGTGCTGAGTACACAATAACTTCCCTGCTCCTGCTGGCCACACTATTTCTGATGCAGGCCAGGAGGCCATTGGCCTTCTTGGCCACCTAGGCACACTGCTGGCTCACATTCAGATAGCTCATGTTCAGTACCCCCAGGT
The DNA here is from genome assembly GCF_014839835.1 of Dryobates pubescens. NCBI lineage: Eukaryota > Metazoa > Chordata > Aves > Piciformes > Picidae > Dryobates > Dryobates pubescens. The sequence continues at coordinate 49,351,919 of NC_071612.1, forward strand.
CCCTTTCTGTTTGGCTGCTCTCCAGCCACTCCGACCCCAGCCTGTCGCTCTGCATGGGGTTTTTGTAGCCAAAGTGCAGCACCTGGCACTTGGACTTGTTGAATGTCATCATGTTGGACTCTGCCCATCTGTCCAGCCTGTCAAGGTCCCTCTGCAGAGCCCTACCTTCTAGCAGATCAACTCTGTGTCATCTGGAAATTTAGTGATGACAGACTCAATCCCCTCATCCAGATCATCAATAAAGATATTGAACAGGATGGGGCCCAGCACTGATCCCTGGGGGACACCACTGGTGACTGGCTGCCAGCTGGATGTGGCACCATTCACCACCACTCTCTGGGCTCGGCCCTCCAGCCACTTCCTAACCCAGCACAGAGTGCTGCTGTCCAAGCCACAGGCTGACAGCTTGGCCAGGAGTTTGCTGTGGGGAACAGTGTCAAAGGTCTTGCTGAAATCCAGGTAGACTACATCCACAGCCTTCCCCACATCCACCAGGCAGTCACCTGATCATAGAAGGAGATCAGGTTGGTCAGGCAGGACCTGCCCTTCCTAAATCCATGCTGGCTGGGCCTGATCCCTTGGCTGTCCTGCAGGTGCACTGTGATTGCCCCCAAGATGATCTGCTCCATAATCTTTCCTGGCACTGAGATCAGGTTGACAGGCCTGTAGTTTGCAAGTTCCTCCTTCCGGCCCTTCCTGTGGATGAGCATCACACTGGCCAGTTTCCATTCATCTGGGACCTTTCTGGCGAGCCAGGACTGGTGGTAAATGACGGAGAGTGGCTTGGCAGCTTATCTGCCAGCTCTCTCAGCACCCTGGGATGGATCCCATCTGGTCCTATGGACTTGTGAGTATCCAAGTGGTTCAGCAGGTCCCAAACTAATTCCTCATGGATTTCAGGGGCAGTACACTGCTCCTTGACCCTATCAACCAGTTCAGGAGGCCAGTTATCCTGAAGTCCTCTTGTCTTACTCTTGAAAATTGAGGCCAAGAAGGTATTTAGTACCTCAGCCTTTTCCTCATCTTTAGTTGCAATGTTTCCCTCCAGGTCCATTAAAGAGTAGAGGTTCTTCCTGCCCCTCTTTTTAGTATTAATATATTTATAAAAAATGCTTTTTATTGTCTTTCACAGAAGTGGCCAGCTTGAGTTCTAACTGGGCTTTTGCCTCTCTAATTTTTCTCTAATTTTTCTCCTACATGATCTAACAACATCCTTAAATGTATCTTGAGTTGCCTCCCCCCCTTTCCAAAGGCAATACAGCCTCATTTTCCCTTAATTCCTTCAAGAGCTGCTTGCCCATCCAGGCTGGTCACCATCCCCACCAGCTCATCTTTTGGCACATGGGAACTGCCAGTTCCTGTGCCTTCAAGAACTCCTATATGAAGTTGGTCCTGGACCCATTGCTACCCAGGGTACTCTCCAAATAAGATGCTTAAACAAGCTGAAGTTTGCCCTCTTGAATTCCAAAGTGAGGATTCTGTTATTGCTCCTCCCCATTTCCCCGCATATTGAAAACTCCACTATCTCATGATCACTGAACCCTAGACAGTCTCCTACCATCACATCTCCCACCAGCCCTTCTCTATTTGAGAACTGCAGGTCAAGCAGGGCCTGACCCCTGGTAGGCTCACTTAACAGCTGCATCAGGAAGCTGTCCTCCATACACTCTAGGAACTTTCTGGACTGCCTCCTGTCTACTGAACTAAGTTCCCAGCAGATGTCTGGACACTTAAAGTCACCCACAAGGACAAGATCTGATGATCTTGAGACAGCCTCCAGTTGCTTATAGAATATTTCATCTGCCTCCTCATCCTCATTGGGTGGTCTACAATAGACTCCCATCAGGATGTCAGTTTTGTTAGGCCTCCCTCTGATTTTAACCCACACTTGATCCTTTCATCCTCAACCTCAAGTTCTGAGGCATCAAAAGATTCCCTAATATACAGAGCCACCCCTCCTCCTCTTCTCCCCGCCTGTCTCTCCTAAAGAGCTTGTAACCCCCCAGTGCAGTACTCCAGTTATCCAATTCATCTAATAGTGAAAATCTAGTCAACAGCAGAATACAGATCAGAAAGCTTTTTCCTTGACTTGTGTCTCAAAGAACAACACCCCAAAGTTTAGTCAATGTGTCTTCAGTGCAGAAAGATGGTTTTAGACATTTTTCCTACAAGTTCACCTTCTTTCCTGCATCTGTAACTCCCACTATTACTGACAGGTCTAAAAATGTAGAGAAACCAAACTATTTCTAAGAATTGAGAAATATCAGCATAGATGTCTTGCAGTCTACATTATAGAATGGGGCATTACTATGCACTTGTGTAAAATTGTTCAATATTCCTTCATTTAATACTATCTGGTTGCTTCTGCAGCCACCAATAAAGTTCTGTGAGTGCTTTTTGGAGATACAAAGTTGAAACATTTTGGTACCAAGAGCTTCCTTCCAGAGGAATAGGCTACCATGTGTGTGTTTTTAGGGAACAGGCAAGATAAATTCTTGCAGCTGTCTCCATGCTCTTAGTACAGCTGTGCAAGCTATGAAAAGTCTATATCATAAGTAACTATCTTGTTTTCACTTTTCATCTCCTCTATAAAAAAAAACCCATAATCAGTCACTTTTATCCTGAAGGTTGTAATATACAGATGTGTAATTACTACCATAGTAATTAAACCAAACTTAACAAGTGTTATTTAGCCAGAACCATAGCAGCACTTACAGTGTTAACTAATGCCTGCTGCTATTTACAAATTGCTCACAGTAGATAACTCATACAAAAACAAATGTCATTTCTCATGGCTGCATTACTACAGAATAAAAGGGATCACTTGTATTTCTTCTTTCTTCTGAAAAAAAATTGTTCCCAACAGGAAAAAAACACTGAACTCACAAGCTTTCAGAATTCATTATCCTCTTGTCCTGTGCTGCATTGGTGCTGGTCCTATGCTCTAAAAGGGGTAACCTAGTAAGATTCTAACACCCTGCTGTTATCTCCTTTTTTCTGTCAGACTATATGTAAACATTCACAATTTCTGATAGATGTATTATGTAAATATGCTTTTAAAAATAATTCCATATAAAATGTCTGAGAGCTTTTCCAGTCTAAATACTACCCCAGTATTTATTCTCACTGCTGTTTGTGAGGTCTCTGATTTCTGTAATCACTCTTGCAACTTACAACTCTCACACAGATCTAAATGATGCATGAGGAGACAGCTTCTGCCATCTCCCTGGGGACTCCTCTCAGAATAATACATTACTGATAATGATTAAGTTTAGCGAGATGCAGTCCTCAGGAATATGAGACAGGCTGAACGAGAAGCATCTTCAAGAGGAAAGTCTTTAAAGTAAAACTACTTTTTCAGTCTACATCTGCCCGAAGCCCAGCGTAAGTCTAACAAAGCAAAATAATTCTACGTTTGCGTGGCTGGCAAATGGTAAGAGTCAACTTTTGTCTCACAGAATCCAAGTTACAGTCAGGAATGTTATTATGAGCACACTTGCCATCTGTACTCAAACACTAATGGCGCAACTGGATTGACTGTATATGGACAGAAATGGTCTCAGAAAGATTTGGATTACAAAACAGATAAAATGTAACAGATGTGCCCATCAGCAGACGGGCTGGCATTCACTCCACAGCAGCTGAAGCTTCCAAGAGTAAGCATGCTGGAGTAATTCATCTGTTTTGAGCTTCCAAGTCACAAAAAAGCAGAAGTTCAGAAGTATCCTAAATGTGAGGGGAGGGGAAAGAAAGAACAAAATAAAATGTAAAAGATTTCTTTCCTTAATGACAGATGATAAACAAGCTCTAGCTCTAAACCCTGTACTATTGTTCTACTTTGGATCCAGCCTCAGTCAACTCATTCAGCAATTCCCATGTGTGCCTCGGCTCCATAGTGAGCTGGGCTCACTACCCACAAGAACTCCAGACGTATCAGAAATGGGGTAAGCCAAGAGCAAATACCATGATGCAAAACTGCCAGGAGTAATCTCACATTATCCACTTGATTCACATAAATTTACAAATGCCCAAAGGCCCCAGTATCCTGACACTAAGCATCAGACCATGGAGAAAAGCAGACTGCCTTGGAGAGTGGTCCTTCCCCATAGAGGAGGGCTCTACCTAAACCTCACTAACAGAAGCAATGAGTGTACCATTGTACAGCGAAACTTGGGCTCCCGCTAGGACTAGAGCTTCAGGAATAATGCACTTCTATCAGCATCAAAGGGCTACCACTCTCCTCATGGGAGCATGAGATGTTTGAAAATCATGGGAAAATCTCCTTGGGCTAGAGACTGATCAGTTTTCTAAATCCCATCTAGTCTGTTATAAGGCAAAGGAAAGGGAACCACCACCTCGTCATGTAATCTTTTTTCTAAGTTACTAAGCCAGTTACAGATTTGCACTGCAGATTTTTCACAGTATGTTTAGATGTTCTACTCTCACGACCATTGCGCATGTGGTCATGATCATGTTCAAGGGTGGGCAGGGGGGAGCAGAGGGAAGGGGATGTGTGTGGAATTAAAATCCATTTTTAAATATTTGCCAATCCTCCACTACAGTGGCAAGTACATGTGAAAGCTTCATCCGACTTTACTAGTTCCGGAAAAAAAAATGCAACCAAGAGAAATACTGGTTTCATATTGAAAGACAGAATTTTGGAAGAAGAGCAGTTTTCTTCCACTTTACTGATCTAAGAATGACATAATGATCTGATAAAGTCAACTGACAAATACTTCTGAGGCAGACTTCAGGAGCACCAGCTGGCATATTCAAAAGTTCCTGTAGCCCTGGTCATACCAGCTGGCTCATTGGCATTAAGAATTTGCTATTTCTCATGTGAAATCCTACTTATGACCAAAGTAGTATTTCCACTACAAAAAGTTTACCTACTTTGAGGTGACAAAAGGCAGATTGTGTTTTGTCTACTAAGTCTCCAGCCTTCAAATGAAGTTAGCATGTAGTCAGACAGCATAGCAAATTAAAATCAATGGTGTCTACATTAAAATTCTAAAGAAATAAACAACTGAAAATTAGATCTTGCATCCCATCCTTGTCCTGACAATTCCAACTGTGAAAAATTCAAGTTCTAGGAAGATTAAGTTAAATATCATCAGAGCTCCTAGTTTTATATAAGAACACTTTATTCTATCTATTTTTTGTAAGCATAGTTTTAAGGAAAATCATCCACTTTTCAATTACAAAAAAAAAATCTCCCAAAGGTTATCAGAAATACCATCTAGAGAGGGCCTGAACATCAACTTCTAATTCCAGAATTTAAGCACATTAGGAATTTGCATTGAGGGCAACACAGATCTAAGTTTTTTCAACACATCAGGGCATAACTGAAGGGATGTTAGGATCTTAGTTAAAGGAGGCACTTTCAAAGTTGTTCATTTTACTTCTCAATACCAAAGGAAATGGTAGCATATCCCACTTTGTTGGGACTGGGCTGGCAGAATAAATGTCAGGTGCAAGTAAGAGCTGCAGCACTTGTTTTCCTGGGAGGTCTGGTCAATTGCATAATACCAATAGTAATACCAATAAATAAACAAATAAGAATAAATGCTAAGGCTACCAGCTAACCATAGTACTACTACTACCTCATCCTAAGGATTGATATAATGCTGAATATTATCTTTGAGAATCACCACATAAACACACAAAAGAATTCAAGTGCACCTGATTTGCAAACATCATTAATAAGCAATTATTTTTTAATGAGCCTTTTATACAAACAACAAAAAGAAAGGTAAATGACAATGCTCTGGTTGTGAAGAATTTCACTTCCCATTTCTCCTCCTCTTTCTCTTTCAACTTCAGTGAAAAGATTTGTTTCATCTTCAAGCAATTGCATTCTCATTGCTACAAAATCTGATCTTACTTCAATATTCCTCACTTTACTTTGCTCAGATTTCTGGTGGACATTTAAAGAAGAGCACAGATCAACAGTTGAGATCAGAATTAGCAGGCCAGATGAACAATGAGAAAACCTCTTCTAACATCTGAGCTCCAGGAGGCCAAAGGTGAACACATCCGCCACTTCCCCACGTGGCCACCAGTACGTGAGGCCAACTATGCTGCCACCAGCAGACCTCTGTGGAGACAAATCAGCAATGTAACATCTCCAGTACCGGGTAACAACTATGAGGAGGCCAAAACACAGACAGAGAACAGTTAAACAAAAAAATGTCACCCATTACTGGAAGTGTTTCACTTATTTATACAAGATAACCAGCAACGGTTTTGAAATTTACTGAAATAAACTGAGGCATGTGGCAGCTGGGGAAGTCTACTATTTAGTAAGGGATTCTCATTTGCAGGTCTTATTTCTCTATAGTCAGCACCATCAAAAGGCAGGGCAGGTTTTTGTTCTTTGAAGATTATTCTGCACTCTTAATTTTGATCACTCTGAAAAAAAACAGTGTTGCAATGGCTTGGTATGTTAAATGGCAACTCTAAAAAGTTATTTATGTGAGCTGCAAATTTATAAAATTCCTCACAACAAACAAGCAAAACCAACACATCAATGAGGCACTGCTCCCTGAGAAACAGCTAATTTTTACATCAATACTGAAAACACTTACTCATGTGTTTAAAGAATGCTGAGTACCACAAAAGTCAATGAAATCACACAAGCAAATTTATATCTACATAAAAAGCATGCACATAAATGAGCAAAATGTTTTTAATGAAAATTTTTGTCTTAATTGGAGTTAGGCAGAAACTTTTATTTATTATTATTTTTAGATTACATTTATAAGAGTGCCTCAGGTCAGAAGTGGTTTCCCCAAAGCTTAGTAACTGGTAAAACAAAGAAAATAAAGGACATGTGTGTATTTTTGAAGAATTTTGTTTTCTTTAGGTTTGGGGGGGATTTTCTTTTTCTAAATGTTTTTTAATTAAGAGAAAACTAATGCAGCCTTTCAATAAACAGGACTGCAGTTGGTGGGATATTAGTGATTTTAGAAAGCAGTAAAGCAACAACAACAAAAAATAACATGGTCATCACTAAAAAAAACCCACAAAACTATGAAAAACTGACAGAAGAGTTCACAAAAACAATTGATAAAACTACACCTGCAGCAAGCACCAAGGCACACTGAGGATCAAAGCATTGGTTTCACTACAGAGACCCTTTGAAAATACCGAGTCAAACTTCAGCTGTGATCAGAAACAGAACTTGAAATTTGTTATGCTGAAAAAAATAGGTAAGGAGGAGGATCCAATGAATGGCAGTCTTAATTCAATTCTCAGGCAGCTAATAGAGAAAGTCCTAACAGAAACCAATGCACAAAAAGAGCCAGAAGGTGAGATATAGAAGCCACCACTTCTTTGTTCTTGAGCAATCAGTGTTCTGTAACGAGATGGTTGGCTCTGTGGATAAGCAAACACTAGCCTATCTAATGTTAGCAAGGCCTTCAACATGCCACATCAAATATCTCATCACTTCTCACAGCCAAGCTAAGAAGATACAGACTTGATGGGTGGACTACAAGGTGGGTGGGTGAAAAACTGGATGGCCCATCAGGTTCAAAAGGTAGTGGTCAGTAGTTTAAAGGAGTTCCTGCCAGGGCTGATGCTACCTATAACCTAGGCAAAGGGAAAAAGTGCAAATGGTATGTCTGAAAGTGAGAAGGAAACAGGAACATGATAGTTAGGCTGGAGGGCAAATAGGGACCTCCTCAGAGGCCTCACAGGAGCATGCAGAGAGTCAGCCCAAGGGATCAGGGCAGGTGGGGACAACTCTACAGGGGAAGTCTTGGGAGTCCTGGTGAGCAGCAAAATGAATGAATCAGCAGTGCAGAACTGTGGCAATGAGGGCTAAACTCATACCCATCTATACAAGCCACCAGCTGATGGAACTGATCACCCCTAAGGCAACATCAAGAGACCTAGCCCCACAGTGAGAGATGTGGGCAAACTGGAGGGAGTTCAGTGGAGGGCCATCCAAAGTACTCAGGTGTCTGCAGCAAATGATGCAGGAGGAAAGACTGAAAAAACCTGGAGAAGAGATGGTTAAGGATGCATCCCATTGCACTTTCAACACCTAAAGTGGGTCACAGAGGAGACAGTCTAACTTGGGGCACAAATAACAGGACAAATACCAGTGGTTGCAAGGTGCAGCCAAGAAAAGGTCTGATTGAACACAGGGACAGCCAGTGTTCACTCAGGAGTGTATACTCCTCAAGTCTGGTTTAAAAACAAAATAAAACAAAACAAAGGCACATTTTTCCCCAAAGTTTAGGACCAGCTTCTTTTAAAAATTAGAACCAAACTCCCTCTGTCTCTATTTTCTACCTCTACACAGCAACAAATTTCACTCAGCTTTTGGAAGTAAACTAAGGATAAGAAAGCTGCTGTCACTCAAACAGCAAATACATTTTTACTATTATTTAACATTGTATATCAGTAAATATAACTGATCCTCTGAGAAAAGCAGGTGTTGTTTATGCTATGTGACTGACAGTGGAATGGGATTCCCCTGTATTAATAGCAATCTGATCAGTTCAATTGTTGGTGTCTGTAATTCTGCACAAACAGAATTTACAATAGGACCAAACACTGAGAGAGTTAGAAAAAGATGCTACAGAGAGACAACTCTTAAAATGGCAAGTATGGGACAGCGATTCCCATTTAAGGTGATGCTATGTCACGCAACAATATGTATGGATGCGCCGCAGTAAAGAAACTGCTGAAAACATTATTCAAGTGCAACACTTGAAATCTGCTTCACAAATTGTAGTAGGGAGAAGAGAATCTACATAAAGAGAAGAAAAAGAGTAAAATGTGTACTCCCATTTCTCCCTTATAAATTCAAGAATACATTTCTAGAATTTCATAGACAGGTTTTATCAGTGAACAGAAGCCTCACGATTAAACATCACAGCATGTAAGTAAACACCACACTGATTCAGAGTTGTGACCAATTCTGCCAACCAACACTCATCACGGTTACCAAGTTATTCTGAAAGTATGCCATAAAGGCATCCTTTAAGATGACAAGTCTCTCTGGAAATTACACTTCCAGTAAGTTGCAAGAAATTATGTGCTCCTTATACCAGCAACAATCCCAGAGAATGCAGCTTTAAATTGACAGACACATTGATCAAACCTTTGCAGCTAGGACAAAGGCAACTTGCACATCATAAGGAATTGATGAATGTATGTGTTATAGAAATATTTTAATGAAACAAAAGGATGATTGTATCAACGCCAACAGACAAAAAACTTCTACCTACACAGCAACACTAAGATGTCCCTTAAAGGCTGATTATATAAATGGATATTCAGTGGGACTGCAGAAGAAATACATACACCTAATTTGGCCTTTCCTGTCACTGCTCCAAGTCCACCCAAAAGAAAAAATATATTAATGAAATGCATATTTTTGTGATCTAATTACGCTTTTTCTTTAAGTTATCTAGAGAATGAGCAGAAAAATATATGTTTTGCATTTAATCAGACCTGAGCACAAAAAGAGACCATTTGGTTGCGTCCAAAAGCATGTAAGGGAAGACAAAACAGTTCTATTTCTATTCTTTTACCTCATTAGGCATGCAGCTTCCTGAGCTGAAATGAGGAGAAAATAAAATAAAGTAATCATTTAAAAACAAAACAAAACAAAACACCACCAAACAAACAAAAACCCAATCTTGTTTCTATGCTCTAATTTTTGCTGTGAATTTGGGAAGTATCATTCGCTTCCCAATAAAAGATATTAAATTACTATTTCATATAGCCTCTAGCAGTGACTGAAGCAATCTGTGCAAATCCAGTAGATTCTAAGTGAATCATCTACAGAACTCAGTGGCTCAAACATCTTGAATCTACCTCCTCTGTCTCATTATTTCCTCTAATTGCTTATATCTAGTTTAATACCTACCACTGCAAACATTTACTGCCGGCAATTATTACAACACTATTCTCACAGGTTAATTTCCACAGGAACAAGTCCTTAGATAACAATGATAAATTGTAAAGCAATCGTACAGTGCCACAAACTTTGTGATTCTCTAGACAATGTTAGGAATAACCACTAAATTAGTAATCATGCAACTTATCAAAGGCATGGAAAATACAGAAAACAGGATTGAAGAAAAATTAAAACAGCAATAAAAATATAAAGCAACAGAGACTCTTTTTGCCATTTCAGAAGACTTGGTGGCAATGGTGGCTGGGGAAATCCTCTAGATTGCTCATGCCAAATTAACTCTTGTGCACTGCCAAACAGAAATAGCATCACTCTTTGGACTCCTCTCTCTTCCTCACTATGCCCAGCTATCTGGCAGTAAAGCAGATTTATGGAATAAAAACAACAAATCAGTATTATTTCTTCCTGAATTTTGTTTTCTTCCAATTATCTCCTGAAAGCTTTGTAATAGAGCCAAAGCTAATTTATAGCCAAAGCTAAATGAAATGAGTAACAGGAAACTGCAAAGTGTTAGATTTCTTTACAGGGTTGCACTCCAAAAGGTAGACAAAACAAACTGGCTTAGGGAAGCAGCTATAGTAAACTACACTTCATTAAACACATAAAGAGTTTAATTCTGTTCAATAAGCTTTTGTGAAATTTCTTCTTCCTTGAAATCAAATTGGCCATAAAAAAGAAAAAGTGAGGTAACATTAAAGGATTATAGCAGGAAGGCATCTGTTGTCCCACAGCCATTCAATGCACTCACACTGCATTACAGAAAAGGCTGAGAAAATTGATGGAAACTCCAATTTCACAGCACTACAAAGCATAGTGCTCTTCAAGCTGTCCTTCAGTGGGATGGCCAAATGAGGTTAGTGATTCTAACTTTGATCATGCTTCCTCAAAACCCATGCTGTGATCACTGCTCCTGGGATCAGCACTGCAGTCAAAGCATTTCCACCAATTTTTTTCACATGAATTTTGGAGAAACAGACCAGCCAACACATTCATACAACAATCTACACAAACCATTAACAAACTCCACTTTTAAATACAAGTGTACTGCAAAAAAGAGAACTTCTCTCTGCAAAATTACCACTATAGAGCTGCAATTGTTCTCACTCAAGGTAAGCAGGAAGCTTTCAAGGACATTCATTCCCATGTTTACTCTTCACCATGCCTCCTTTTGCTGTTCCACAAGCCAAACTTCTTAAATTAACATATACTTTCACTAACTTCACATTTGTCCCCAGTGAGCCTTCAGAAAAAACATTCACTCACATCCAAGCAGACTGACAAATAAGTCTGCAGGGAAAAAAAAATATCCAGGAAATGCTGGGAATGCTCCTTTTTTTAAATCCCTGTCAATGGCCACAGTAGGTCGATCACTTTTAAAGCTAAGCTGCAAGCCACCAAAATATGGCAAAGAAGGGCCAGATACAAACACACATTGACAGCTAAGATGACAGCAAGATGTGTGTCCTACAGGTACTCCCATTTCTACAGCCACAGCCCTTACCAGGTGTGTTGGGTCTGCATGGCAAAAAGGTTTGGTAGCAGGGAACTACAGAGATGGCTTCTATGAGAAGCTGCTAGAAGCTTCCCATGTGTTTCACAGAGCCAATGCCAGATGTCTCCAAGTCACATGTGCTGCTGGCCAAGACTGAACCCACCAGCATCCCTGTGATAACCTATTTAAGAAGGGGGAAAACTGCTGCACAACAGCAACCAGGAAAGAAACAACTCTGCAGACAACAAAGGTTGGTGAAGGACGAGGAGAAGGAGGTGCTTCAGGCACCAGAGAGGAGGATTCCCCCACAGCCAGCCCTTGGTGAAGACCATGGTGAGACACACTGCTCCCTTGCAGCATGAGGAGGTTAACAGTGGATCAAATATACACATGGATGTGCCCAAAGGAGACCATTACTCCATGGAGAACACAGCTTCAAAACTTCTGGCAGGGTTTGTATCCCTGTAGAGGACCCACACCAGAGCAGTCTGTTCCTGAAGGTCTGCAGCCTGTGGAAGGGACCCATGCTGGAACTTTGTGAAGAACTACAGCCCATAAGAAAAAGACTCATGTATGAGCAATTCATAGAGGATTATCTCCTATGGGAGGGACCACATTTTGGAGCAGGTGGAGAATGTGAGGAGGAAGGAGCAGTAAAGACAGCATGATGAACTGACCACAACCACAATGCCTCATCCCCCTAACCACTTAGGAGGAGGAGATAGAGAAAATGCAACTTGAGCCTAGGAAGTAGGGAGGAGAAGGGGAAGATGTTTTAAGATGTGATTTTATTTCTTACTACCCTACTCTGAATTTGATTAGCAAAATTTGACTGCCCCAAGTCAAGTCTGTTTTGCCTGTCATTGTAACCGGAGAGTGATCTCTCCCTGTCCTTATCTTGACACATGAGCCATTTATTGTATTTTTCTACCCATCTGGCCGAGAAGGAGGCGTGCCAGAGAAAGCTTGGTTGGCACCTTGCATCCTGCCAGGGTCAACTGACTACACAAGTGCTTTCAGACCATATGAGGAGCATACTTGGTGGCTTGTCCTGAGGCTCTAGATCCCCAGCTGGGAGCGAGTCCATTATGGCTACTGTCTCACCAGTGTGCCTCAACATCACAGAGATTTAGAAAAGGCAAGAATAATGTAAAAGCTAGGGAATAGCTTTTATGGAAGCAGTAAGTAAAAAGTCATGTTTCTTCAGCCTGGAAACAGCATGTTAAAAGGGTAGCTTCACGGGCCTCCATCATAGCAGAGTATTCAGAAAAATGGAAGAGGAGAGGCCCAACCACAAATGCAGCCAGCAGGTAGTGGGCTCAAAACAAAAGAAAGTCATTCTTTACAAAAGTATGTGGCTAACCTCTAAACAACACAGGACTGTGAGTGCTAAAAATACACACAGATTGAAGGGGAAGCTGGACGAGCTAACAGAATAGAAATCCACAGTGAACAGAAACTGCTTCTGACTCATTAAATCTTCAAATAACAGACAACTGCAATCTGAAGGAGAGAATTCATGGATAGTACATGCTTATTCTCTTACATATTTATAAATTTGTCTTTGGCCAACGCTCTGACAAGGAAGATGCTTTTTACAGACCCAGGAACACAGCTATGCTCATGTTTTACAGAAAAGTTGGGTGCATTGTTACAGGTTTTTCTTTTCATTTCTTCCAACACTCCACATTTCTATCATCAAAAACATCATCCGAAATGACAGCCTAACATAATGAGTATGAATTGTATGGATTTTTACATTAGTAATGGCTTTGGATCCAGTTGTAATTGGGGAGCACCCTGTGCCCTTCAGTATCATTTGGCACAATAACATGGGAAAATTCAGAATAAGGATAAACACTGGCTTAGTAAATAATGCCTTCTGAACTGCATCACAGTCATGTTGCAGTTCCTCCAAAGCACACAAATCAATTTGAATTCTCAAAAATACCTGATTTGCCCAATGTGCTCACTATGAATTAAAAACAAACGACCCACCCACAATAAATGCAGTAATTTAAATACTTAAAACACAACAAAATACTGTACTGCTCACAGTAATAAATGAAGAATTTGCATTCTGATACCCTGACAGAAGCTACAGCTTAGTCTACCCAAGCTGTATTACAAGACACTCTCCAAGCCTCCAAAAAGTGTATTTTGAAAGAAGTATCTTCCAATCTAAGGTTTTAGACATGAACCCAGGATGTTTAAACATAAAATTAAGTAGGCTAAGTTTAATACAAATTCCCTTAACACTCCCTTATTTACCCTTCCTCTGGGTAACCTTCCATACATGCCCACAGCAGAGCTCCTTCTCTGTTCTCCCTTCAGGTGCTGCAATGTTGCATTTGTTATACCCTCTATCACATTCTCAGTCAGAGAGATGAAGACTGTTCCTATCCCTATTTGTACATAGTCTGGTATCTTCTTGGATGTAAAAATATCTGAGGAGAGCTCAGAACTACCTCACTCCTTCTCAGATAAACACTTTGAATAGTAGACTACCATGGGGGAAAAAGGAGATACAGGACTACCACTTCTTCCAGTCTTCTCCCTTTCAGGACAAAATGCAGTAACCTACATATGAGAATGTCTCACATGCCAAAACAGGCATCCAGGCATCGCTAAGTTCTATATAGGATATCATTCTTGGAAGGTCAAAGCACTAAGTTTTTACCTCTACAAAGAAAGAAGAACAGGAACTATAAAGAAATAATTGATTGGTCCTCTTTTTACCCAGGCAGGGCAGACACTGTGTCTGTTCCTTTTCAGTTTGATACAGAAAACTAACTACGTATTTCCTCCTGCCTATGATAAAAAAAAATCCACGTTACTTAACCACAAAAATACACCCAGTGTTGACAATAAATTGAGATACAATTTGCAATACACAGGACTTTGGCTTCCTTCACTGACTTTTGCTGCCAGTACATGAAAAGGTTCTAAAAGCTATTTGGAGAGACTGCAGGCAAGAAAACAGCTGTTAAAGAAAACACTTTATTTGAAGCTTATTTTTAACCAACAGTTGCTTAAAATAAATTAATTCAAAACCTATTAAAAATAAATCCCACAGGCCTGCAACTTCTGCAGTTTTACTACTGCAGCACCAAGTGACTGGTAGCAATCTGAGGAATTCAGGTGTTGAAGAAGAGTGCAGATGGAAATACAGCCCTTCAGAGAGTTTGCCTCAAATCTATTCCAAGCTTTGAAGATAAGGATATTTCAAACCTCCTTTGAATGGGGGAAGGGTGACAACAAACAATCTTAACTCTTCTCTTTCAACAAGTGTTTGACTAATAGGGGTGGTGGTCTCCTGAGCAAACTTAATATTTGAGCCTGGGTTCAAAGTATTCTCAGGAATACATGGGCTCCTTTTATACAGAATAGACGAGGTCTGCTTTGGTAGTTGAGCATACAGAGCCCTGTATTAACTTCTCAGAAGGGCAAATTAGCCCATGCAGAAAATCCTGGTCGCAAGACTCCTTCATAGCACTGTGCTGGGTGGAAATAAAGCCTTTATAACCCTACAAAAGTGCTCCATAGATTCACATTACTTTGGAACAAATCAAAAAGCCCCAATACTCGATTTAATTTTGCCAATATGCATGGGAAATAGTGCTTTCACGTATTTTGTTGTGTCCCTAAAAGGAGATTTTTCTTCTTAAAGAACATGATATACATGTTCCTAAGAACCCACTAAAAAACAGTCTGATGAAAGCAAGTGTGTTATTTTGGATGTCATTGTATTGTTTTACTTTCTAATTTAAAATTATATGAAGCAACAAGTTCAGATTTGGAATAAACACATCCAATGCCATTTAATATAAATGTCTTCCTTGAAGCCCATAGGGATCAACATGCCGTTTCCAAATGTATCAAAAGCCTGGGCATCCTGACCACAAACATCCATTCTTAGCCTAAACTACTGAAGTCCTTCTTTCCACCATAAGCAATGACTACATTACCACATGCTCTTCAAACAGTAAACTCGTCCATCTTAGATATTTCTAATTAGAGGACAAAACTAGGCTCCTGTCTAAATTTAACAGGGAAGGCTGGAGTTGGAGATTGTAATTCTGACCTCAAGGGCATTCCAGAGATGTCCACCACCTCCAGCCAGAGCCCACAACTCCTGCATCCTCCAGCTAAGTCAATAATATAACTTTAGAAATCTCTGTCTTCTCAGTTTGCAATGCATGACACTATATAAAAACTGATCTCATTAGCTCATTAAAAAGACAAGCAACAGAAAGCCAAGACACTAAACCATGTATTTGCAATTTTCTTTGTCATCCCCAAATATCTGTAAATTTTTCAAAGAATCCCCACAGCCACCAAGTGCACAAAATAGCATTACCAGAATGTGAACATCTGGTAAAAGTATTTTAAAAGCCTTTCCAATGGAAAGTGTTCAGTCGAAGTAGTCACCATACCCTGCCAGTCCTAGTCTCAAGAAGTGTGTCTTCTTCTGCCACAACATACATATCATACATATACATAATTCAGAAAACATCAAGTGTTGAGTACTTGTTTTCCCTCCCCTTTATCCTCAGTTAAGAAAAGCAAATAAAACAACAACCCCAAACTAATAAAGTGAGTATATGCTAAACATGTGAAAGAAAAACAAATACTCTGGAAAACATATTGAAATGACTGTGTCACAGTAGTCAAAACATGGTTGTTACAGATCAAAGAACAGACATACAGTTACAAGTTTTAGAAGTGGATTATCAGCTTTGAACTACATACCAATACAATGTCTTTCTAACTGCTTGGTTCCACATTTGAGTTCTTCACTGATTTGCTTGTAGCCCAGACTAACTCTGTTATCAGCCATATTGTTTGTTCACTTTATTCCATCTACATTTGAGGAAATGCTTCTCCTTAAAGGATACAATTTCTCAAGAGAGAGGTGTGTTTCATGCACCTTCATCCTGGGAACGTGCCTCAAGTTCCCCGAGGGCACTGATCATTCAGTCCTACTCACTGGTCAAACTGATGTAACTTCCAGTGTTAGCTGAAGCACAGAATCTTGCTGTATCTGAAATCTGTTACCTTCTATGCTTATCTTAGCATCTATAAACATATTCAGGAATTAATTGCAAACCCACATCAAAATTATGAAGCCCCAAATTTTACAGGAGATGTTTCATAAACAGGACAGGCTTTTGGGAAGCTGAAAACACTCACTCCTTGTGCCAGCATCTTGAGATATAAAGTTAATGCCAGGCTCATGTACAGAAAGAAAAATATAGTTGTTGTGCAGACATATCAGTTCTGAGGATTACAGCATTACCAGGAGAATTAACTATCAAGAATAGAAAATGTTTCACAGAGAAGTATCAGCTCATTCCTCTAACACTTTTGTATTAAAAAAACAAACACGTGTGTATATATATAGCTGCACAACAACCAATTTTTTCCTTAGGATCAAAAATACAAAAAGCTTAGTCTCTCATATTTCTAAGTGTCACATTACTGTGTTAAAGCATTTTGTCAAATTCTTTGTATTTTGAAACAGAAGCAGCCTCACACAACAATCCAGGTTTTACCCAAACTGCACACACCCATCACACATTTCTAAAAGGAAAAAGTTAAGAAGCAGGGTAAATTTCTTAAACTCAGCTGCATAATTAAACATGGTGAGGAGCTGTGAGAAAAATAGAGGAAAGACAGGTTGATTCATAGTTAAAAAGAAAAGAAAAAAAAATCTTGAAAGGTGGACAAAGCTCTTCCTTTGAAGTCTGAGGAATGCAGATGTCAATTCAATGTCGACTCCTCCTTTGCTATAAGCAGTCATATCTGTCTTACAAGTCAATCAAAGCATATCTAAGCATTTTACCGATAAAAGGTAGGATAACCTGAAATTGTTCAAATTAAATTTGAATGGGCCACTGAAGCCTTAATATCATCTAATCCCTTCCTTTTTGAGACTGTGGATGTATTTTCCAAAATGCTGTTGAAAAGACTATCTTTAAATAAGCCTGAGAATCTTCTTAAGTCTTCAGAATAAGAAAGTAACCAGACCCAACTTGAAACCAGGAGAAAAAAAAAGGTAGTGAATAGTTCCACTTAAAGATAGTATAAAACACAGACAAACTTTAGTCTTGAAAATGAAACAGTATGTTTCTAGATATGGAATTTGATTTATGATTTAAATATCTATTTCACAAAACACACTCTTGCAATAACGTCTTGAAAACTATTAATTCACATTAATAGAATGTAAGCATCTACTACAAACACTATAAAGGCTTTCCAATTGAAACCTTCTGAATAAAAACTTTCTCAGGGAGTTGGGGCTACTCCATCTGGAGAAGAGAAGGCACCAAGGAGACCTAATTGTGGCCTTCCAGTATCTGAAGGGGGCTACAAGAAACCTGGGAAGGGACTTTTTAGGGTGTCGGAGAGTGATGGGACTGGGGGAATGGAAAAAAAAATAGAAATGGGAAGATTCAGATTGGATGTTAGGAAGAAGTTCTTCACCATGAGGGTGCTGAGGCACTTGAACAGGTTGCCCAGGGAGGTGGTGGAAGCTTCATCCCTTCAGGTTTTTAAGGCCAGTCTGCATGTGGCTCTGGGCAACTTGATCTAGTGTGAGGAGTCCCGGCCCATGGTGGGGGGGTTGGAACTAGATGATCCTTCAGGTCCCTTCCAACCCTAACAATTCTACAAATGCGTTTGCTGAATACGTCAAAACACTCACAAACCCCTCCTAGTCTTAGCCGCAAACTATCTTAGCACTAACTACCTAGTTTAGAAAACTTCACATCTCAGAAACAGAGAACCATTAATTTGAATCTAAATATACACTTGCATATGTAGCATAACCAATCACCTAAACTACACACAGCTTTAAAGGCAGAATGAAATGCATTTTCTCCACAAGTTAAGAGCTTATAAGAATTCAAAGACCAAAACTGAATTAATCCAACACATATATTTTACTACTTAATAATATTACTTGACAGCACAATTAAAGTAGAAAAACTCTTCACGTTATGTTATTGAAGAGGTAATTAAAGGCAGCATTGCTCAGAAGAGGAAGATAAAATTATCTCCTGTGCATATTTGAGTGCTGGAATAATAAAACAACCATATTAGAATTATTTATTCAAAATGACCATAGACTCAATTACTCGGGGGGGGGGGGGGGGGGGGGGCGCCGGAAGAGGAAGGTGAGGGGGAACTAGAGAGGCAATCTAAACATTGACAGTTGCTATTATAGGTATAGGCTTTGCAATGAAGTTTCCTACACAGGCAATCTTCATTAAGATACTGGCACAAGTTTATTGAAAGCTTCATCTTACTTAGCAGACAGTAAGAGAATAACATTATATTACAGATAATGCAGTCTAAATTCTAATACACACCTACCTTACCCTTTATGCTAAATACATTTGTTAATTCACTTTTTGGTTTTTGTTTTTTTTTAGGACTGTGCTTTTAATAGCTGTATTATAGGCTTTATATATAATAATGCATATATTTAAAATTTTAAAATATTTTTGCAGTAGGAAAAGGGACTAAGTCTTTCTTACCCAGATTATAAATCTGCAGCAATTTCTCCTATTACTTTTGAAAAAAAAAAATGTGTACACATCAATTCAGCTACTCTTGAGGTTTCATAAAGTACGTACTTGAATTCAGATTTCAAACATTCCTAAATCATCTTACAGGTTAGAAAACGGGACTGTCAGGAGCCAGTTTCTCTAAGGCAAGATTTCTCGTGATGTGAATTTCACCATAACTATAGTCAACAAGTGGTTCAAATGCACCTTGTTTCAGTGCACAACTGAACATTGCTAAATTCTCTCTGCTACTGTTTTCCATCAAAAATACAATGCCCTGCTTACTTAGATCATGAGTAGTCCCAACCCTACCAGCTGATGACTACTGAAATTGCAGCACCCACTGTAACAGCTCTGGAGTCTTTCAAGACACACCTGGATGTGTTCCTGTGTGACCTGCACTAGATGGTCCTGCTCTGGCAGGGGGGTTGGACTCTGTATCTGGAAGGCCCCTCCAATCCCTAACATCCCATGATTCTGCAAAAATCTGATGACTTATCATGAAACAAGGATGAATACCAAAAGCAACAGCCCAGTACATTACATTTTTCTAATTAACTGTATTTTGACATTATGAGTAACATAAGTTTAAAGTAAACAAAGTTGTCATTCTTTCATAGTGCCCCAGGGACCAAGGCCTCAATGTGCATGACTTTTACTGCAAGGAAAGCTGTTGGTTCTTCAGATACTGTGTCTTGTTGCTACTGATGTTCTTTTTTTATTATCTGGCTGTCTTATATTCTGCAGCACCTTATACCACATCTCTAGATAGGATAGGTTAGCAGATGCTCAGCTGTTTGTACAGCCCACAATGTAAGTGCAGATACCACTATGAATTCTGCTTAATAAACATGATATATAGTTTCCACGCTCTAGAAGGATCATGGTTAAATTACCCTGTTAGAACAGATACAATAATATGGCATTCAAAGGACTCACCATTAACTGTGTATGGATTTTCTTTCTTGAAGACTCTCACACTCTACACTTCTAAAATTTATACCAATGTAGAAAGCTAGGAAATTGCGACTATTAACAGGAATCTCAAGGGGAGAAGATAAACCATTAAATTCTGAGATGACATACCCCTATCCTACCTTAAGTGCATTTTCAGCAGCTTCACTGAAAGCAACACTTGATAAAAAGAGACAGGTGACATATATTCCACGACTTTACAAGAGGAATAGGTTCTCTGTAAGGTCAAGTTTCAGTCTTCATTTTAAATCATTCTTGGGAAAAAACAAACAAACAAACACCCCAAAAAAAACCCACCACCACCACCAAACAAACAAAACCAAAAAAAAATGCAGTGACAATTTTCAACACCTGCATAATTATTAAATTGTCTCTACAATATTAAAAAAATAACAGTAATGCAGGATTTCCTTAACCTCAGAAGTCAGGACTTCTGAATTTGAATTGCCTGCTAATTCAAATATTGCATGAAAAGAACTCAGCTCAGCAGCAAACTTTTACTGTGCTTTACTTATGCATCTAATCACCTCTTCTGTACACTTTCCATCTCCCTCTAGTCTTTCAATATGAATTACAGACAAAACCCTGCAAATAAGTGGGAAAAAAAAATCTGATGCCTTTAAAGAGGCTGCCCAGGAATGTGGTTGAGGCCCCATCCGTGAAGATATTCATGATCAGACTCGATGTGGCCCTGGACAGCCTAATCTAGTTGGAGGTGTTCCTGCTCAATGCAGGGGGATTGGACAGGATGACCCTCGAGGGTCCCTTCCGGCCCAATGCAATTTGTGAATCTGTGAACATAGCTCAATCAATTTATGAAACATTAGTGTTTTTCCTAAATTGCACAATGAGGGCATCAAATTCCTTGATTCAATATAAATAAGTACTTTTTAACCACTAAAATTTACAACTGTAAAGCATTCAATATTGAGACAGAAAATGTCCAACCACAGAAACAATGAGTAGCTGTCTGACTAGAAATACTTTTTTTACTGCTCTATGCCATAATGAAAGGCATCATTGAGAATCCCTGCCCCAAACAAGCTATAATTTCGAGCAGAGGCCCTAAGAATACATGTGGAGACTACACTAAAATCCCAAGAATCCAAATACAAGGAAAACAGATAACCTCTTCCCCCCTTTGCCCTACTAGTATTCATCCTATTCTAGTCAATTTAGCTAAAATTAGTTAAACTTTTAAGTGTTACAGATTTGTGGGGCTGAGTTTTCCTTCTGTTAGAAGGATTGAAATGTGTATACTTAACACCAGTCAAGTATACACAATTCAATTTAGAGCATTTTATTAGCAGAAGAGATAGTACAGGCACCATTACAAAGGGGGACATTGAAATTATCATGCCTGTTACTTCCAGAAGTCAGATTGTTATGTTTAAATAAAAAAACCCCAAAGACATTATATTGCAACTTTGTCCTTATAATAGGAAAATTATGTTGAAACAGTCTGTTAACCCCTAAAGTGAAAAAAACGAACCCAAAGCATCAAACCAAGATACAAATTCCATGCTTGGTTCTTCAGAGGTGATCAGAATGTTGGATTTTCACTAAGAGTTACTGAAAGAGCAAGAAGATCTTGGCACTGCCTCTGGCCTTTCATGTAAATCCTTCAGAGCAGGGATGCTTAGGAACTAGAGTAGGGCACAATAGTACCAGCTCTAAAAAGGTCAATATACATTGTGTCTGTGTGCTTTGCAGATTTTACTTTACAGACATTAATTATGACACCTGTACTATTCAGGGCACCTGCTTTGTAGCCAGAACAGCTTTAAATAAAGCAGCAGATAAGGGAAAAAACCTCCACTCCCTCATTTCCTGGGAAAGAGATCTCTCTACATTTTCCACATCAAATCAGTATTGTATCTAAATCCCAAGTAATAGAGTATATAATGTGACAACAGCATTTTAATGAAAGCCGAGATTAAGGCAGACATATAAAAACCTAAAACCACTTCAACATATTCTTAACATATCTTTGACTATTTTTCTGGATTTTGTGCTTTGTTTTTTGTTTGGTTTTGGGATGGTTTTTTTTTTGTTGTTGCTGTTTTCCTTTTAACAAAAAGAAAAGCTAAAAAAAAAAGTCATTTTATACTAGCTTTTGGAAAAAGCATTTATGGGATGCAGTGTATCCAATCCAGTGTGAAGTTTTGAAGAGAGTTATGTTAAATTGATACATGTGTGACTAATTGATGGATTATTTAAATAGCATGCACAATATTACACAGACACTGCTCAGATTTCTAGTGCAAAAGATTTGTCCATGTACTTTGGGTAAATTCCTACTTTTACAGGAATAGAGATCAGTATTTTGTGACCAATCTGGAATGGAATGGCTTACAATGTTTCAATTTCAAAAGTATTGCTAGTTTTGTGTGTGTTTACAGGGATAAAGACTCAACTACATGCATAAATGTAAGTTTATGTGTCTCCACATCTGTAGCACATCACATCACCTGTGATTTCACCCTATTTGTTATTTCTGAGAACTTTGCCTGATTGAAAACAGTGTTCAAAGGTTTTCTTTCAAAAACATCACTTAAGCCCCAAGTTTTAACTGTTACAGCATTTTCTATGATGATATTTCATATATGTAGATGTGTATGTTGTTGGTTTGGGTTTTTTTTAATATGTATAATATACTTAATACTAATACGTATAACATACAAACACATACTCCTCACTACACAACACACACTACCTTGTTTTATTAGTACTGTTGTCCAAAACAAAAAAAAATTGCTTCCTCAAAACCAACTAAAAATGGATTTATGTATTTTTTTTCAGGACAGTTATGCTGCAGAATATTTCTTGCTTTATTTTCTGTTGGATGTCAGCTACAGAACTAATCGCTACCTCTATCTCTATCACCACGACAGTCAGGCAACTGCAGCAGTGCCTCTTCATGTACCTACAATCAAGATGAGATACTACACATAAAAGCAAAGTAAGGGGCTCTGCTAATGTTACCAGTTTCATGGATTTTTCCATATCCGCAGACCACTGTTCTTCCAGTTTTCATTTTTCTAAGCTATTCTACATTGCAAGACCACCCCAACACCAGAGTTTCTTAATTTCTCATTAGTTTCAGCATTTGTGGAGAACAGTTTTCAGGATGTGTCCAACAGCTTCTTCTGCACTGAGCCAATTTAAAAAAAAAAAAAAAAAAAAAGTAAACTGCATTGACAGTAAAAATTTAGGAATGCAAAAATAGATTTTTCACACAAGCTCATGGGCCACAGAATATACATACAATAATTTAAGCCTGTCATTAATTAAAGCAACAGTTAAAGTAAAGGTATGGAACAGAAATTTCCATCTCCACAAGTTTCAAATTTTCCTTTTAAGCCAGGAAAGCTGTTAAGGCTGGAAATGGAACTACATCATCCACTGGTTACTTGATCCTGGGGATCATTCAACAAGCTTTACAAAATCAAAGAAATAATATGTAAAGTAAACTATCAACCATTATTGAAGGGTAAACAGCCAAGATTGATGAAGCAATTTGCCAGATACCTTAGACGTGTACCCCTCATGGGAAAATCTGTGCTGCCAACTGATCTAGTATCCCATGTGTATCCCAGAATGTTTTACAAGTTACATATAATTTATTACTCTCTTGCATACATCCTATCTGAGGATTTCTAAGCAAGATCAGCTCTAAATGTAAAAACCAGCATTATTCAGGCAGTCTCCTCATGTTGCATTTTTATAGCCTGACAGGACCACCTGTGTGAGCTTAACTTTTAGTAATAAAACTAGCACTAAAAAAATACAGGGAAAAAAAGATAGGAAACATGGAGGGGGGACAGGATGGGCAAAGAACAGAAGATGAAAAGTCCTACAATTAGTTCTGTAGATGCAAAACCAAAGTCCAATTTGTCATCAGCTCTAATTATTCAATGTTTTCTCACCAGCAAAGGATAAAGATACTGTAAAGCCTACTGACTGAGAAAAGGTAATAATAATGTCAAGAAGCACTGAACATAGCACTTCAGGGTATTCACCTTCCTGAAGAGAAAAATTCGTCTCACACCTAACATCTGGCCTGCATCAGGAACAGGGTGGCCAGCAGGAGCAGGGAGGTCATTCTGCCCCTGTACACTGCACTGGTTAGGCCGCACCTCGAGTACTGTGTCCAGTTCTGGGCCCCTCAGTTTAGGAAGGATGCTGACTTGCTGGAACGAGTCCAGAGAAGAGCAACAAAGTTGGTGAGGGGTTTGGAACATAAGCCCTACAAGGAGAGGCTGAGGGAGCTGGGGTTGCTTAGCCTGGAGAAGAGGAGACTCAGGGGTGACCTTATTACTCTCTACAACTACCTGAAGGGAGGTTGTAGACAGACGGATGTTGGTCTCTTCTCCCAGGCGGCCAGTACCAGAACAAGAGGACATAGCCTCAGGCTGCGCCAGGGGAGGTTCAGGCTGGATGTTAGGAAAAAGTTCTATACAGAAAGAGTGATTGCCCATTGGAATGGGCTGCCTGGGGAGGTGGTGGAGTCGCCATCACTGGAGGTTTTCAGGAGAAGACTTGATGGGGTGCTTGGTGCCGTGGGTTAGTTGCTTGGGTGGTGTTGGATTGGTTGATGGGTTGGATGCGGTGATCTTGAAGGTCTCTTCCAACCTGGTTTATTCTATGTATTCTATGTATTCTATCAGACCTTCTAGGAGCTGCAAGAATTCTGAACTACTTCACTTACAGCCTAATCTTGCAGGGTACACGAGATACCTTCTAGATACAAAGATGTAGAACATGACCACAGTTTACCAATTCAGCAATTAAATGTTAAGACTGATCCTATAAGCTCTTTGCCAGATATTTCATTGGGATCGGCTCCATAGGCTATGAACAATCCTACTACTTGTGTAAAGCTGTATGCAGAAGATCAGAGGTTGGTTCTGCCTAAACATCCATGTCCAACAGGATCTCATTCCCACTTTATTACGGAGGAGAACAAAAGTGGAACGGAACAGTGCTTCTCATGCAGGAGAGAACACTTGCCCTTCTCTGATGTCAACACCGTATTTTAGTTCTGACAGCATGTCTTTCATGATAAACTGAAAGACCTTTCAATTTTACATCTCTCTCTTGTTATCTCTCTGATTTAAAATCACAGAATGGTTTGGGCTGGAAAAGACCATTAAAGGTCATCTAGTCCAACTCCACTGTAATGAGCAGGAACAATTTAACATCTCATTTTTAAGCAAAAGAACTCTACTTTTATGGTATGATAAAATGGGCTTATGTAATAGATGGTTTTTCATGAGAACTTGCCTATAATGGCCTTCAACTTGCTTACACAGAAATCCAACTTTTCATATACTTGTCATGCAATTAGAGCTTTGTGGTCAATGAAGATCTACAAATGTATCCACACTTCAGTTGTCATTAGGACCATCATACTAACAGTCCACTTTTCTACTTAAAAAACAGACTAAAGACAACACTAATGATACAGTGGGGAAAAAAGGAGAAAAAAAAAAAATTGCAGAATTATCTTAGAAGCCAATGATGTTTATATCAAGGCAAACTGGACAATTTGAAAGCAACAAAGGGAAAGCTGAGTTACACATCATCTTTACCAGAAATTGCAACTCCCCTATTTGAATATACACTGGGCTTTAAAAGTTTCTGAGTATTAATTTCAACTTTAAATTTGGGTAATACTATGACAGTCAACCTCAATTCTCATTTCAACTGAACTGAGTGCATTTCTGACTTCTCATTGACTATGAAAATCAAAACCTTGAAAGCTGTAATCAGAACTGCATCATTTACTTAAGGCCAAAAAAAAAAAAAAAAATGTGTTTTCACAGAATGAAAACAGAAAAAGAAAACCTATGAAGTCACAGCTTCCAGAACATCTTTTTTATAGTTCTGTCCTCCAGCTGGTATGCATGTCAATAAGCATAATGCTGCTTATCCACATTTACTTTTGTAAGTTTACAAGGTTCACACATTGTATTACAGTATGTTCATACAACAGAAAAAGAAGGCTACATTTGCTGCTTTATCTCCACTAGATGTCTTAACAGAGGAAGACTTAAAATTTTTCTACATTCAAATTTATAAAGCCTCCTTAAAGCCTCTGATAGTACTATTTGAAGTGTTATAAATACCCTTACTGTACTTCATAGATTTATTTTGCTTGTGCTTTTCTAGAAAGCAAAGCTGTGTGAAATTCTCTTGCAAACTCTTAAGACAAACACTGAGCCTCTGAAGATAACAGAAACTTTTAAGTATTGTTTACATTACCTGTTGCATAGGAAAAAATTCTCTTAAGTTCTATGCTTTAGCTTTTTATTTTTTAATAAAGCATGAAGGATCAGCTGTAAACCAGATTTCTGGAACTCTCCCAGTCAGTGAGCCTCAGGTTACAGTTCACTGTAGGCTTTATTCAAACAAGAGGGAAAAGAAAAGAAAAGAATAAAATAAAAGGGTGCTGGTGGGAAGAGAAATAATAGTGAAGGAAGGCATTCAAGAAGTGGTATTAGCTGACTAGCTCCAACTAGAGTACACATGTTTTCCAAAGTTTGTATTTATCAGATGGAACAAAATTATCAAAAATGCAGCACATCAACAGCAATACTTACTTCCTATCTATTGATACTGAAATGATAATTATCAAAGTCTAAAAATGTAAATACAATAAGCCCTACTGTGTATTTTCAAAAGCTCCTTAAAAAAAATCAAGATCTTCAAGGCACAGATCTGTACTTTTTCTTTCCTCAACACGGTCTGTTCTTCCAGTGCAGAACAATATAAAAGAAATGTGCAGATTTTCATTTTAGCCAAAATAATGCTAGACAAGTGTTGTTCGGTTTTGTTTGGTTGGGTTGTGGTTTGGTTTTTAAAGAAACAACTGTCAATCTTTCAGAACCACCATACAAAAGTGAGAAATACACAGTAGGAAAATATAAAAGGAAGGTTACAAGAAAAAAAAAAAAATATTCCCCACAGGTGCTGCCATACCTATAAGTTGTGTGTATTGTTTCCAAGCAAATCTAGAAACCTGTATTAGACTCCTGGAAAGAAAAATGGGATTTAAACAGCAACAACAACAAAAGTACCCACACGCCCACCAGTTCAAATCAGTACAAATGAAAGGCTTAAAGCAGACCTGAGAAAATAAAACACTGTTTAAGGAACATTTACTGGGTTAGGGGCAGGTAGGGTTTTTTTAAATTTCTTGTTACTAGTTAATTACTTTTTTAAGAAGTCCCTCTTCTATCAAAGGCCTCAGTTCCCCAGTCAAGTGTTTACTTCTGAAGGTCATTTCTTTTGAAAAACAGACAAAAGGAAACAGGCAACTCTTCTACTCTGCTTCTTAAGCAACAACTTCATCACTAAACAAACACTGTGGATGCTCTCTCCCAGAGGTGTTCAAGGCCAGGATGAGGCCTTGAGCAACCTGATCTAGTGGAAGGTGCCCCTGCCCATGGCACAGGGGTTGGAACTTGATGATCTTTATGATCCCTTCCAACACAAACCATTCTATGAATCTATGAATTATTTAAGCCTTGGTTCAATTCCATTCAATCAGAGGTGTGTTCGAATTAATCAGATGGCATACTCCTGGAGGGACCCTCCTTAAATGCCACACTACAACTGTTCTCCAGGATTGTCAGATACAACAGTTGAAATCCCTCATAAAAAGGAAAAATCCTTTATCTTTCCCATTGTGAGCTAAACACAAGGAAAATACAGCAGATTTCTTCATGGCAAGCAAGAGGCACCGCTGCTGTGTTTTGTGTGGTGTATATTTATGTAAATGCACATAATGTAGAGCCTGATTCCCAAATAAAACCCAGCTGGGAAGTTCAGCAGAAGAACGTCAATCTGCATTTGGAGACGGATCATGTGAAGAACAAGCATCAACTCAGCTTGCCAGAAGTGGGGTACTTCTGGATATACACAACAGACGAGCTTTTTAGATAGTCCGCAGCTATAAATGGAAGAGTATCATGAGATGTTAGCTCTTTCTAGAGTGAGATTATTTCAGCATACAAAGACAGTAATTTTAGACTGAAGGTAATACTAAAAAACAACAAGTAGTACAGGAAGAAACCCCTGAGAAACCTAGAGACTGAACTAGACTCCCAAACCCATGCCAAATGTCAAACCTCACCTTTCCTCATGTCCATTCTGTGTACTGCATGCACTTTAACAAAGAAAATTACTTCAACTTAAGTCAGTTCAAACATATTCATTTCATTATAATTTGAATAAATTAATAACCTCAGCCCTACATTTGTGTAGCACCTGAGGACACTACTACAAATTATATTACTATTATGCTTAGTGTCACAGTCCCTGTCTCATCAGTTTAGAAGCTGTACTTCAATTTTCCTATCCATAACCTTTTATTTTCATACCATTAGACTTTCTTTTTTTTTTTCTTTTTTTTTTTTTGAAGGTGCAAACTATTTCAGGGCTGTAACAGATAAGAATTTTCCCTCGCTTAATTTCGGGGTGGGGGGAGAGAGGGGAGGCACCATAGAACATAAAAACTACAGACCTGCTGCTTTGAAGGTAAAGAGAGCTGAAAATAAAGACTGAACTTTAACCCTTTGGTGCCAACACAACTGCAGTTCCCACAAACACAGCTCACAAATATAACCTTCCTATCAGCTTAGGCTATAAAGAATTTTTGACAAGGCTTTGAATCACAGAAAGTTTTTGTCTTTGGAGCTTTTCATTGATGATTCCACAACTACAGAGTTTTGTTCTTTTATTCTCTATACACCATGTTTTCAGCTTCAGTGGTAATAGAGGATGCCATCTGCTTCATTATCATTCAAAGCAAGAGGTGGTCTGTAAGTCACCAAATACTTTTGTGTGGTTCAGAGCAACAGCTGAAGTTACATGCAGAAAAAAACATAAATAAGCTGAGATGAGATGCAAAAATATCATGGCTCTCCAGTTTAATGAGCAGTCTGATACTCTGCACAGCTAGTCAGGTTCAAATCACTCTCCTGTAGCCTCAAGTTTGACTCTGTGAGTAAAATACACACATTTATTTCAAAACACCTTATTATAACAAACCCTTAGATTTTAAAGACCTGAACCTACTCAACACTTTAACCCTGATCTAGCAAAGCACCCGAGCATCAAATGAGCTCCTGTAACACTCCTGCTGAAGAACTTCCTGATCAGGATCTAAGTGCTCACTACATCTAACATAAAAGAATCACCTCCTATTAGTAAGTCACAGATATAATTCTCACCTAAAACACTGGCTCCATGATGTTGTGTATGTCTAACTAAGGAGAAAGTTTAATATGCAATCACAGGAAAGAGAGATCAATAAGACTTCTCAGAAGTCACTCAGGTCATCCTCCTGCCCTCAGTAATGACATCATTAACCAACATTAACTACAAAATCACACAGAAAATAACTCAGAAAGGGCTACCAATAACAATTGTAAAAGGTCAGAAAAAGATGAATACTACATAAGGTAATTAATCCAATATGAGGAGGGAAAAGAAACAAATAATAAAGAAAAAGTAAAATAGCAAAATGGTACCCTGGTTTATGGAGTGAAACTTCATAGAAGACATTTTAATCTAAAATTAACAAAAGGGCAGCTTTAACTAAAAAAAATCTGCAGATTAGTTGTTTATAAATCCAGATAATTG
Source organism: Dryobates pubescens (assembly GCF_014839835.1). Taxonomy (NCBI): domain Eukaryota; kingdom Metazoa; phylum Chordata; class Aves; order Piciformes; family Picidae; genus Dryobates; species Dryobates pubescens. The sequence goes on from NC_071612.1 coordinate 49,381,545, forward strand.
CACAAGAATCAAGAAACAATTAGACACATTAAGTGACAACAATTGAGTTCTAAGCATACACTTGATCCTCTTGAGGCCAAATCTTCTCTGTTTTAATCCTGTTCACTTATTTTACTTAATAGCTCTGCTTGCCTGTGGCTGAACAAAGTTCAGGATTACACCACTAATTAACTAGTGGCATTGGGATGTGTCTTGCCCTACACAAAATAATGAAGAGCTAAGCTGAGAAAGTGCCGAAAGTCTATTATGCCATTGATTTTTATTCAGAACAGGAATTACTTTCTTGGCTTACTTTAAGACAATAGATGATCACATAACTGTTGCTTATTAAACTTTCCTGACTTCCAAACATATAAGAATATGAGCTACCAGCTCCTTTATAAACAAGATATGACAAGTAGCAGGCTAAAGTTCACCTGAAAGTAAAGTATTGATAGTACAGATTTGGCAAATTCATTCTTCTTGTTTGTCAGGTCACCACTTCTGTGCCTCTCCTAACTTTTCCTTCCCTGTTCTGTAGCCCCCTAGTAGTATATTACCCAAGAAATTTTGCAGCCAATTCTTTATTCCTTATTAAGGGGGGGAGAGGGGGAGGGGGGAAAACCCCAAATGAAAAAACATACAGTACCACAGAACTTAACATTTTTGCCCATGCAAGCATTAATAAATACAAGTAATACCTAACTCTTGAAAATTGTTTTACTACATATTTTCAAAGATTACATAATATTGGTTAATGAAATAACATGATCCTGGGGAGAAAGCTCCAGATATTAAGAAAGCATCTGCAAAGTAATCCTAATTGTTCTCTGAATTCCTACTTGTACAACTTGATTCAGAGGATTCACACACATCCCTCCCATAAAATTTTAAGCCAAATCCTTTATGGATGTCTCCACTGACTGCAAATTAAGACTTCCATGATCTAAACCAAAGAATGTACTAATTCTGCCTTTGTAGAAGGATATGACTGTCTTAAGTGAAAGGGAACCAGCTAACACATAAAATGAATCCTTCATGAGTACAAAAACCAACCTTCCCAAACACTTCAAGCTTATCTCAAATTGGAACCAAATAGTAAAATGAATAAAAACACTGCCATTCAAAATATAGTCTTGTAAGTTGTAAGGATCCCTGCTGCTATTACAATGTTCAGCTTGCTGGGATTTTACTTTGCCTTAATTAAACAGTCTAAAAACTCTAAAACTTCCCATCTTTGGGAAACTAAATGAAAATTTTGAAACTTATCCTTCTTAATGAACAAGTAGTTATTATTCTTCCTGTAAGCATTTTCCTTTTTCAGCAAGTATTAAGGTTTCTTCTGATTAATCTGAAGATAGCTTTTCTTTAAACCAGGTGCTTACTATTTAAAACATTCTAATACAACAGCTAGGGTAGAATAATGGGTGCATCATGGTGTAAGTACAAAAAACGTTTTCATAGCTAAAAAAACCTATAGCTCTTGCAGTGTATGTCAAGTGTTTCAAACTGTTTGACTTCAGATTATTTGCAGTCTTCAAAGCTTTGATGATCAAGAAGTGATAGTCAGTAGAAAATGAAATCCCACCTGAATCTATGTTTCATACTGCTCACTATTGTTTTCTTAAAACTGTTCACCACTTCACATAAAAGAAAGATAAGAAATGTACTGTGCTAAATGGCTTCATATGTAAACTATTGCATTTATGCCTTACTCAATACAAAAGTAGGTTTTAACAGTAGTGACATGCAAGTGTTCTGCATCAATCTTGTGGGTTGGAGATCAGTTAAACTGCATTAGAAATTTGACAAGTTAAATAATAGATCTGAAAGTAACTGCTGTTTTTAAGTATTTTCAAATGTCACCTAGGTAAGGTTTTGCTTGTTTGTTTAAAAAAACAAATACAAAATCAATTATTCTAAGAATATTGATTTAAAAGAATGTTGATCCATTATGATGAACTGACAACATCCAGAAAGTTCTGCCTAAGTTCTTTATATCCTAATAAGCCATTATATCTCTGAATCCCTCTTAATAAAGGGACATTTTGAAATGAAGAAACAGTCATGAGAGCTTGATCTAAGTGTTATTTTTAGAAGTAAAGCTGAATGAGGCAATTCAGCTTAGCAAGAACATCAACTTCAGAACCTGTTTATCTTAAAGTACATTTCTACTGCAAAAAAAAGCAAAATTACTGGGTTTTTTTGTTTTTAATGCCCCAAAGTTTTTAAAATAAACTGAAGTTTACAAAGCTGTAAGTTTCTGAACTGCACACTTGGAAATGTGTATTTCTGTGGGTAGCTCACAGAAGGAAACACCCCTTCCTGACCATAAAAGGCCTGAGTACATGCTCTCAAGCGGAAAATGTGTGGGATCTTATTTACAAATGTATAAATACATGCCATTCCTTTGCGCTCACAGGCACAGTTGAAAGCGAGCCAGAAAAGGAAGTACTAGCAACTTGATCTGAGATTTCTATTATGTTTCACCTAGCATGGTATCACTTCAGCCTGTATTTTCAAGAAAGTCTAATTATTTTAGTGAATAAAGCCACATAAGATTATCTGAATATAGAAAAATACAAACTGTATTTACAAGTGTTTTTCAGTTTGTGCACCAAACAGCCATTTCTCCTCTTTCCTTGCCCAATACCTTTAGCCCTTCCTATGGCAGAGAGATGAAACCCATGACAAAGGCTCAGGTGATGAGCACTGGATCCAGCAGCAACCACGAAACACATCTCACAGCAAGCACATTTTCCCTCTAAAAGGGTTTCCTGCAGACAAGAACAACTGGCAAGCAGTGTGCAACTGACACCATCCTCATGGATGCTGCTGCCTGCTGCTAACACTGCTCAAGAAGCACCAGGCTTGGATCACTACAGGATTCACTAAACAGGGTCATCCAGTACTGCTGAAGGCAAAAAGAACAGTTTCAGTAGGGCATAGATGAGGCTGTTCAGGGCTGCAGAATTCATTCTTCCTCTTGGAATTCATTAAATTAAAAAACAAACAAATAAAACAAACCACCAAGACAATCAATAGTTCCATTGCTATAAACACAGAAGGCAGTCTTGAAAACTTCTTGTAAGTTCTCTCAAAGCACAAAAATGCTTACCAAAAAACTTCCCAGGGTAAACTGAAAGCTGACTTTTCATTCTACAATTCAAACAAAACAGAACCAAGTCATCAATATTAACTCCTGAAATGCAGAGTTTAAAAACATTACCAGAAAACAAGTAATTGTCGGTACTATTTAGTTCTTACCTTGTCACCTCTACCTGAGGAGGTAAATGAGGATTATCAACTAAGTAGGTGTCATTTATTATGTGCATAATAAGCAGAACTTCAGAGCACAGAAGCATTTGGAGGTACACAATTTCTCTCTTCTATATACTTTTCTAAGAACAAGTATTTTTTCATTTGGTTGTAGTCAAAAACACCTTAATACATGCAGAATGGCATCCAAATGCTGACTGACTCAAGAGAAAGTAGGAGTATACAGTCAGGTGAAGCATCTGGGACTTCGAAGGATATTTTTACCTAAAAAATAACTAAGAAATCCTTGAAAATAGTTTGAAAAGGAGACAGAAATGGGGGAGGGGAATCAATCATTATCATATACAAGGTAGACAAAGATAAAGAGGTTACCAGTGAAACTCAGTAGTAAACTCCATTACAAATAAAATTCAAGTCAGAAATTGGACAAGGAAAAGGATGCGAGACAACAACTCCTTTGCAAGATCTAAATATTACTGGCTATGCCAAAGAACCTGCTTACTTCTACAGCAAGTTCCCCTTCAACTGAAGAGCTAAAATAGTTGACAAAGAAAACTTACTGTCATTATGATGCTCAGGCAAGCATCTCTAGATCTAACACAAAACACACTTTCCTACACGTACATGTCCTTCTCACACATAAATTGCTAATGGATCACAGCTTTCACAGCCTCCAAGCTGCCCTCAGAAAGCTGGAATTTGCCGATGATGGCCTCAAAAAGTGCTCTTTATATAAGAGCAGTAACTAGACCTGTACCTTTTGAAGGCTAGTAAATTAAAAGAAAAAAAGTCTTCCCTTGTCTTAGAGGCCTAAGTAGATTCTGATCCTGAAGGTTTACAAACCAAAGGTCTATGGGAAGAAAATCGAGGCCAAAACAAACAGACCACCACTTGACACCAAAACCTAATGCTCAGGAAAGGACACTTAAGAAAGTTTACTTCTCATTTTTACAGTAATCACCTGTAAGATAACATCTTTTGCCTTTATTAACAATGATATACTTGAAGTGGAACATGGAAACACTTGCTTCTGTGAAATTTACAGCTTCAGCTCACTGGTGTTACAATTACTCCCAGATCTCAGCACAATACAAAACAATTTTTCAGCATTTTCCCAGACAGCTGCTGTCTGTCCTACTGGGACAGAATTAAACTGTTAAAAGGAAAACCTGCATGTCTCCTGTCCCCACACACATACATACGTGCATATGCACTACAGATATACACAATAATACCATACAGAATGTGGCAGATCCAAAGTCTGAAGTAGCTCTCAGGTGAGGCCCCACAGCAGCAGGTCAAATGCAAAAAATCAGAAGCAAACCCAAAGAACTAGATTATATTGCATACAATGATCTAAAAGTGCATGTGAAGCAACCAAAAGATGATATTTGTGTTGCATGGGTAAACCTCACTACTACACACTGTAGATAGCAAAAGTTTGTAAGATTTGGGGGGGAAAAAAAAAAGAGAAAAAAAAAAAATCAAAGTTCTGCCTTTGCCTAAAAAAAACAAAACAAACAAACAAACAAAAAAAAAAAAAAAAAAAAAAAAAAAAACACCACACACACATCTGACTACTACAATGACAGAAGGCAGAAGAAGAGACCAGGGAACCGTCATTCTGTTCCTTAGTCAGTATTGCCAGACACAACACACAGAGCTAAATAGTCCTTTCATTTGGCCTGGAAGGGCCTTCTAGGTATTTCCCAGGGAGGTGCCTTCTTTTAATCTACAGTAGTGTATATCACAGCATTATACTTCAACTTATCTCTTCCTTTTGGCCTCATTATATTGATTATATTCACAATGCATATATTATTCCATATATTTAGTTACCTCTCCTTGCTACCTTTAAAAAAATTGTTTCATCTCAAATACCAAACACTTTTTGAGTACAATCAAAAGTATCTTTCTTGAATTCTCCTCAAACTAATATTTATCAAGCTACTTAGTCTTCAGTTGTACATCTTTAAGTTTCCAAATTTAGAAGGTATTTGGTAATTCTTTTTTCTTGGTAAACAGAAGTCACATCTTGTAGTCATTCTGCCCATAACTCTGATCTGTTTCTTTCTTAAAGGTTTCAGCTGGGCTTTCAAGCCCCAGTGCCACAACTGCTACACATTTTCTTCTTACAGCTTCCAAAAGTAGAAAAAGGAAGCATACAGCCATGTAGTCATATCTTTCATGTAAAGATCCAAACAATATTAAATTACAACCAATGTTACACAAGACTAGGCAACAGGAAGGCAATTACATTCTTACAGATCCAAATGGGAGGTAAATAACTCAAAAAGTAGCTAATTAGTGGCTGCTCTAAAAAAATGTAATGAAGTGGTGTCCAAGGGCAGGACTGCTTTGGGTTTGGTTAAGCTTTACGTTTCTGGTTGGTTGGAGGGTTTTTTGGTGGTTGGTTGGGGGATTTTTAGTTGGTTGTTTGTTCTTGTTTTGGGGTTTGGGGGGAAATTTATTGATTTGTTGCTTCAAGAGCTAATTCACAGACCACTCCCACTACACACAAGATTATTCCCCTCTAGTCCTTTAACTGTGACAGAACCTAGATGCTAGCTGAGCATCCAAAGCCTCATGTTCACCATTATAACTTTAATTTCTGGAAAAGGTGGTTCCAGGGATCCAGTACTATTCACAGAAAGAAATTACCAAAGTTCCTCTTTCTCCTGCTTTCCCTATGTAAATACACAAGTAACCATCCATACATGACCAAAATCTTGTTGGTAGACCTTTCTACTCAAAGACTAACACTGTAGCCACCCTTTAAAAAAAAAAAAAAAAAGCAAAATTCATTAAGGCTAAAGCCACTCTTTTCCCAACAGCCACAAAATGGTCCCCCTTGCACTACTTCTACTTCATTTTCCTCCTCCCATCATCTTACCACAGGAATGCACTTGTTTTTCACTGTTCCCTTTTTAACCAAACCACTCACTGACTTTTATAGTCATTTGTTACATCACCACCAAGAGACAGCTTTCAATCACAAAGGCTCAAATCTGCCCTTCCTTCAAGCGTTCGCAATTTAAAACTTTCTATTAGATATTCCTGATACTTTTGGAAAAGAAAATCAAAACAAAACACACAAAACCAACAACACAAAAACCCACCACCACACACCAAAAAACCTCCCACAAAAACAAACCAACCCACACACACACCTTTGAAGGTACAATGTAAAGAGTTGGACCAACTAGCTGCCTATGTATCTAGAAGCTCTAGTGTAAAGTGCCGAAGAGGGGACAAAGAAGAAAGAAGGGACAAAGCATACCACTGGTCTCAGTGGCAAACTTGTTTCTCTTCAGAAACATTCCAGGCATTATGAAATTGTTCTTTCCAAAAGTGCCAGGAATAACAGCAACAAAAAATGGTTGCACTGAATCTGTCTTGGCACCAAGGTGCCACTGCGCAATTTGTTACATTTTCTCCTCTTGCTTTAAGGATCAAGTTCCCAGCAGCAACATAAGCCTGTGCCAGAAAAGAAAGCATATTGAGAATTTTCAGAGACATAGGATTGCCATTAGGTTGCAATTTTTTACTACTTTGATCTTGATTTTCAGAAGTATTACTACTCACTCTCATTTAAAGTAATGGACATCACCAGTACAAAGCTGTCTCTTAAACCCACACTCGCTATCCACACAAAAGGCCATGCCTGATTTTGATGCACAAGAGAAAAACAGAGAAAAATACAGACTGCTCTAAACTGAGAATACTATATTGATAAAATGCTTAAGAATCTGCCACAAGAAAGTAGATTTAGGTTAGATAAGGAAGAATTTTTTTTTTATCTTGAGGGCAGTGAAGCACTGGAGGAGGTTGCCCAGAAAGACAGTAGATGCTCCATTCTTGGAAGCATTTGAGGTCGGGTTGAACAAGGCTCTGAGCACTACAGAGCAGGTTGAATAGATGGCCTTTAAAAGTCCCTTCCAAGCAAAAACATTCTCTGATTCTATATCATCCTGAAACTATAACTGATAAAACTGCCACTTGTGACTAAAAGCCAATATCATTATATTGTAGCTGTCCCTGAAGTCAGCCAAGGGAAAGCAGCAGAAGCAATAATAATAAAGGTGTTGCAACTCATAAAAAACATTCATAAAAAATCCCCAACCAAACAAAAAAGGTATTCCAGAGGTTTTTTCCTAAGATTGTGAAAAAAAGCTGAGGTAACAGGACTTGGAAATCTATGGCTACTTGATGCTGTATTCAGTAGCAGCATCTGGGTGCACATACACATTCCAAAAATCAGATGGTATCAACCAGCTGCAGACACACAGATGAGACACTATCCCTATGAGGAACATATCAACCACATCCAAGCCACAGGTTGGTCTATGATCCACTTGTTCAACAGCCCCTACTGCCTAGAATTAAATGAATGTAATGAATGTAGACACGTAGAGGAGCAGATAAGACTCCTTTCCTCCCAAATCCAGGAAAATGAAATCTAAGCATTATTTGTCATGTTATCTGGCATTAGTTGATCTCTGTACAAGATTGATATTTAATTTATTGAACACTGGGGAATCTGTTTAACATACTGCTGACCCATCTTTAATTCTGTCAGACTAGATCTAGTTCCAGTATTTACCGCTGCTTGGGCAAGTTCACTCAAAACAAGAGATTCTTGCATTTTAAAAAAATACAGAGAACACACTGTCATCTGAAATACAAATACTGAACATACAGTTTACTAGTTACTTCCTGAAAGTGAAAAAATGTGAGCAAGGAGCAAGTCAATCTAACACAGGAACATACCTCAACAAACAGAATTAGAACAAATATAAATTAAGCATCCACATACATAAAAACGTCAGAATAAACCACACACAAGTGCATGTAACTATAAATTACAGTAATTAAAGGCCACCACCCTCAAAGTAAAGAAAGTTTTCCCTATTTTTAAGTGGAACTTCTTGTATTCTAGTTTGTGCCCATTGCCCTATCACTGGGAAGCACTGAAAGGAGTCTAGCCCCATCCTCTTGCACACTCCCTTTAAATATTTATAAGCATTGACAAGATCTTCTCTCAGTCTTCTCCAGGCTAAAGAGCCCCAGATTACATTAAAAGCCATAATACAGAAACACATCACAACTATTTAATTTGGCATTATTGGGGGTGAAACTGAAAGCCCAGCTCAAGTGCATCTATACCAATGCACACAGCACAGGCAACAAACAGAAGGAACTAGATGCCATTGTGCAGCAGGACAGCTATGACATAGTTGCCATCACAGAAACATGGTGAGATGACTGTCATGACTGGAATACTGCAATGAATGTCTATAAGCTCTTCAGAAGGGATAGGCAGATACAGAGAGGTCATGTATATTAGGGATTGGTGACCGTGTAGAACTGGACAACTGTGATGGTAAAGTTGAGTGCTTATGGGTAAGGATTAGGGAAAAGGCCAATAAGGCAGATATTCTGTTGGAAGTCTGCTACAGACCACCCAACCAGGGTGAGTAGGATGATAAGGCATTCTGCAGGTTATTGGCAAAAGTCTCTAAATAACCAGCCCTTGTTCTCATGGGGGGACTTTAGTTTCTTTTCTGCTGTATTTCAAGTATTTCTAAGAGATTCCTGAAGTGTATGGAAGAGAACGTCCTGACAGCTGGTAAATGAGCCTACCAGGGGTGACACATTACTAGACCTACTGTTTACAAACAGGAAAGGACTGGTGGGTGATGTGGTGGTTGGATGCCATCTTGGGCTTAGTGATTGTGAAATGATGGAATTCTCAATTCTTGCTGAAGTAAGGCTGGACATTCTTCAAGAAGGAAGTGCAGGGGCAGGCTGTCCCCAGGTGCCATAAAACAAACTTGGGGAAGATGACCAGCCTGGCTGAATAGGGAGCTCTTGCAGGGGATCAGAAAAAAAAGGAGAGTTTACCACCTTTGTGAAAGGGGGCAGGCAACTCAAGAAGAGTACAGGCATCTGGTTAGGTCATACGGAGAGAACACTGGGAAGGGAAAAGCCCAGATAGAACTCAACCTGGCCACTGTCATGAAGTATAACAAAGAAATGTTCTAACAAATACATTAACAACAAAAAGAAAGCAAAGGGAAATGTCCACCCTTCATTGGATGCACAGAGGAAACATTGCTATCAAAGCTAAGGAAAAGGCTGAGGCACTTACTGCCTTCTTTGCCTCAGTCTTTCATAGTCAGACCTATTATCCTCAGGGTATTCAGCCTCCTGATAGGGATGGAGAGCAGCATCAACTCCCCATAATCCAGGAGGAAGCAGTTTTTACCTGTTATACCACCTGGACACTCACATATCTATGGGGCCAGATGGGATTCACCCAAGAGTACTGAGGAAGCTGGCAGAAGAGCTTGCCAAGCTGCTTTCCATCATTTATCAGCAATCCTGGTTAACAGGTAAGGTGCCAGACAACTGGAGACTTGCCAACGTGACACCCGTCTACAAAAAAGAGACAAAAGGGAGATCCAGGACCCCTGGTGAGGACATAGCTGCAGTACTGTGTTCAATTCTGGGCACCACAGTATAGGGGACCTCAATGTCTTCAAACCATCAAACCTATACCAGGGATTTGAAGGGCATGCCATACAAGGTGCGGCTGAGGGAGCTGGAGTTGTTTAGTGTTGAGAAATGAAGGCTAAGGGAAGATCTTACTGCTCTCTACAATTACCTGAAAGGAGGATGTAGTGTAGCTGGTGTTGGTCTCTTCTCCCAAGTAACTACTAACAGGATGAGAGAAAATGGGTTTAAGATGCGCCAGAGGAGCTTTGGATTAGACATTAGGAGAAATTGTTTTACTGAGAGAGTGGTGAGGCATTGGAATAGGCTTCCTAGGTAGATGGTGAAGTTATCATCCCTGGAGATGTTTAAGAGGCCTGTAGATGGGGTGCTTCAGGATACAGCTTTAGTGGTCATGGTAGTTGGGTTATGGTTGGACTCAATGATCTTAAGGGTCTTTTCCAACCTTAATGATTCTATGAATAATATAAATGCAAACCTTTCGCAATCAACACTACAATGCACATACACATTTGTATTCCTTTCTGAAGGTCTTCTTCAAATATTGTTTATCACATATACACACTTCCCAAGTAACAACTATTAGTTTCACAGTACAGTATTATGCCTGCAAGGTGAGTTGATAGCTCATTATTTAATGCTGTTGATTTGACTGGGGATGAATTAACAAGGCAGGAATTATAAAAATATAGTTATCTTTATTCTTCTCAAAAGCCCTGCCCCAAAATTAGGTATAAAACTTATGTGATTACTTACAGGTTCTATTTGGTTGTAAACTCTACCAGGATGCTTATGGGCAACTTTAGTACAATTTAGAGAAACCAGAAAATAGAAAAGGCTAAGCCACAAAATAGCTCCATCCCACTTATAATCAGAGGCAATCCAGGAACCTTGGGAAAGCTGATGAGAATGCCAGTTTGTACTCATGAGGATGGAGCAGGAATTTGGTGATGGTGCCTAGGTCTCTCATGGGTGGCAGGCTCCAGGAACTGCAGGTTTTATAATCCAATTTGTGGATAATGCTGCACAATCCAAAGGAAAAGCACCCGCCAGAAACAAAGTGTCCACAGACACAGCTGCTATGAGGCAAAACTCATGAGCAGCAGCACTGCAAGAAAGCCGCAGGTTTCACAGCAGGCAGAGTTACTCTATGGCAGGCAGAGAGCAGGACCTTAGGCAGGCAGGGTCCAGGGAGAAGCCAGGTGTGAATGGAGCAAGCAAGACAAAGGCAAGAGTAGGAGAGCAAGAGCAAGGGCAGGAGCAGGAGCAAGATGATGGCGAGAGCCCAGATTGCTTTCTGGCCACTCTATTTAAGGTGTTTCTAGACAAAGTGTCCAAGGCCAATGTATAATGGGCATGAAGCATCCTGCTAATCACAGCTCCCAAACCCAGCAGACTTCCCCTAGGGAAGGAACCTCCACCCTGGTGGGAAGCATGGGCACTACTTACCTGTCCCCAGGTGAAGGGGAAGGCAATTTCGCACCTTGGAAGGCAATTTCATGCCTTTGTCTTTCCCCCTTCAAACCTCCACTTATAAGAGATGGGGGAAGATAGGTTTGGAGCACACAATAACAGCTGTATGTACAAACCAGTATCTTCACTAATGTACAATTAATTACAAATAACTCCAAACTTTCATTCAGTAAAGTTATTTTTATTCTGAAAGGTAGTTGAAATTGCTTTGGTAATAACAGAGCTGGGCAACCACATCTCATGAGAAGGAAAGCACCCCATAGTAGCCAACACAAAAGCCCCCTCCCCAAACTTAAGAAAATTTTCCATACATTTACATCAAAACATATAAATAACCCTGCTGAATTTATCTTAACATGCAAAAGCATCTTTTCCATTTCACTTTTTCAGCACTCTGACAAATGATGATGTAAGTCACAAGGGTCTTGTGAATTGACACACCACAGATTTAATGTTCAATGCTTCAACTAGATCCAACATAAGTTTCTGTAGCTAGCACCATTTAACTTGGATCAGTTGCTGCTGTTCTGTGCAAATCTATTTATACAAATAGAGCAGACAGCCAAAACAGTTGCTTTGTAATTAGCTCAGGCATGTTTGAATTCAGAAGGGAAACTCTCTTAGTTTATTTTCCCTGGGAACACTACAAAGTTCCACTACAGCTTTACAGGGTGACTCAAGAAAGATCCCTCACTCCACTAGAAAAAAACCAAAAGATCAAATTATACTACTGATTTGTTCTCCTGTTCCTCACCTTTGCTCTGAAATGTTTGAAAACACAGTTTCTGAGAATTTGTTATCTGTGGTGTCAAAGGCATTCCTGGCAAAAAAAAAAAAAAAAAAAAAGAAAGTCTTATTGAGAGCAAAATTCAGTCAATATGACTATAAAATCTAATCCACACCTTTGAATTTGAACTGAATATCCATCACTTAAACATCTTGTAAATGACCCAATTTGTTTACACAGCCCTGTAGCTTTTTATGACTTTTCCATAAAGAAATTATTACATCCATTCCTTTTATTTTGTTTTTGAGCATTTGAATGAGCCCCAGAACCACAAGCAAGTGAAACAGACTCTCTACAGATGGAAGTGGCCTCATATAACTCACCACTACCGGTGAAATAGTCAGAACAACACTTTCAGTTTGGAAATGCCATACCTTCACACACAGCAAAAGAATTTCCTGTGCCATATATCTTTTTTAATGTCTAACTATTGTATAAAATAAGTGCTGGTTTCCTCTCAGTCCGAGGAGGAGTATGGTACCTCTAGGACTTGTGCCTCTGTTTTGAAGGAGTGCGAAGGCAGTCTGGTAGTTACACAATGAAGTACATTGGGAGGAAAAATAATAACAAAAATAAAACTTCTTAGATATTCCAGTTGCTACCATGCAATGGGTCATCCAACAAAGTTTTGTGAACAATAATTTAATAAAACACCAGACAATGGAATTTTGTAGAAAAGACTATAGCTATCACTTAAAGTGACATCATGCACATTATTGCACAAATCAGTACCTCTTCCAGCAAACATCTTCCCACTTCATGTGCTTTTAAAGAAATGACACTTTCAAAGTTGTACAGACACATTAACAGCTATAGATTGACATGGAAGGTGTTCAGAGTGTCTCTCCAAAGCCAGTCTTCAAATATGACACTCCCAGGATTTTAGACCAGGTCTTTCCCTTCACAGAAAATTACAACTTTGCTGATGTGCCAAACTGAGTAATGGTTTAAAGATACAGAATACTGAAACTACAAAAAAGGCATCACTCTCTTACTTTTTACTGCCTGAACCTAGTTTGAAGCCCATTACAGGATCTTCCTAACCTCATGCTCCCCCACATTCTTACATTATTTATTGCCCATTCATAAGAATATTGCAGGAGAAGCAATGCAAAAAAGGAATTAAATGTACAGGAAATAAGCAGCATTGCTTCCTTTTCCCAAGACATACTTTGCTTTTTCTGAGACAGAAAGACAACATTTCAAGAAAAGCCACTTAAAGGTGATAAAGGAGTTTAAATTCAGCACCAGGAGACTTCTCTCATTTTCCTTTAATAGAACTGTAGTATTATAGGGAACATAAGAAGATAGCTACCCAACTAGCACCACTGCTCATCTGGAAAACAGAGTACTAAAACATTCAAAACAAAGGGTCCTATTTCCAGCCAGTGCTAGCAAGGTGCATGACAAAAGGGAGTCTTGGCCTCCCTACTGCCACCTGGTCCTTTATCTGGCTCTATTCGGAACAAGCACATGCCTTGCACTTCATGTAAAGCAATCAGTGTAACAGTGATCTATATGAGCCATGCCTGCACACTATTTTAATGCAGTTAATAATTAGTTGTAACAAACCTAAGGAGAAACTTCAGTGTTTTGGGCTTTCAGGAAGTAGAGGAACTGCAGTGGTCTTCACCCTCAAAGAATCACCTTATAATATCTGTATTTATAATAATACCTTGAATGAATTTACCATAAAGCACACAATTAATACATAATTTATAAGGATTAGTTCACAAAATGGTACTCTGCCACTGAAAAAAAAGGATGCCCTGACTTTTGAACATTTTCTCATTTCATACACAAATGCTGTTCCTGTACATAGGAAGTTAACTTCATATTCTTTTTTCTCAGACACAACCACCTGCATAAAAAAATGGCAGCAAAATGATGGGTTAAAAAAAAAAGAAAAAGAAAAAAAGCAAGCAGAGACTAGCACTGTGAACTGTAGAGTTTACCTCCAGTGTCTCAAATTTGCCCATCTTGAAAGACAACAGCCACAGAGGAAAATAATCTAACAGCTCAAAGATTCTTACCTAAGCAGATGATTAATTCTTTATCTTGAGCTGCAGCCAACTCACCTGATGGTCTAGTTGGTGAAGGTTAAAAATACATTGACAGAGGTCAGGGGTACACACACTCAGAGGATTCCAGAGGAAAAAGAGACAAGAAGCCAAGTAGCCTACAAGCCCAGTGTAAATGTACAGTCATGCCCACGCAAGGTGAATGTCAAAGTCTAAAACTGTGAGAACCCTTAACAAAGACACAGTAGTTAGAATAGAACTAAACTCAGAAGAAACACAGCCCCTGCTGACCCTAATGCAGAAGACCTGCATGAGACCACAGAATTAGCAGGGCTCTTTCATTTAAATTAATTTAATAGTTCTTATAGTCTTTGTGTATAGGACTTCATTGAGGGTCTAGAGTCCTGCCTTGTATGACCCAGCCAACCAATTTCTGCAGAAACTGATCAGGTTATGAAAACATGTACAAGTGTTATTGTACACATGCTCTGTAGGAGGAGGTATCTTCACACAAAGAAAACACAGTAGTAGCATCATGAAATTAAGCACAAATAACCCAGCTTAACATGGGGGATATGTTTATAAAATCTCAGCAGAAGGCTATTGAAAAGAGCCTTCAGAAGACAGGTGAACCCTAAGGTTTGGATGCCTACAGATGGAGCCATGAACAAATTTTCCTGGCATTGCTACCTTTAAATAATATCCTACAATCTAACAAAGCCTCTAGAATACCCAAATTTATATTTTTGCTTCACAATAGTACATTATGAATTTTCACTCGCCTACCTGAATGAAAGCATTTTACATGCAGACACAAGCTGCAAAAGGGAATTATGGGACTGAGTAAGCTTTAATGTACAATTAATTTCTCAGAAACTCCAAAAACAGTAAGCACTCATACATATACCCAAGTGTTACTAAAATAACTGCATTTCTACATGTTAGATCTATTCATTTACTGTTGTGTAATTTTTTTCCCAAGTCCCACAGGTTTCTGCTAAAAGACTACTTATGTACATGCCAATTCCTAAGGCGCTTGTACACCAGGAAGTGCATTTTTCTGTGGCATGCAGTTTGTGAATAAAAAGAAAAGGCATGGCTCTTGGGTAAAGCCAAGAGCTATCTATAAAGCATTGAAGAGGCTTATTTCCAGCTAAGGGAAGTAGGCTTTCACAGTGTGTCCTCTTTCTAGTAATCAGGAACTGCCAGATGCAGCAAAAATGAAAAGCAGCAACTACTCTATGGCCACAAAGATCCCCAAATCCTCTCTGATATAGTGCACAACTGTTGCAGGATACAAACCAGTACAATTACACTATGTACTAATTAGATTCAAAGGGTTTGAATAAAGTTGTAAGAATTTTAAAGACATTATGTTTAAGTGAAGACAAAGCTCAACATAAGACCTTTGGTAGTAGGGTTGTCAGTGTCTCAAGGTATGTCCTCATCAAGGGTTGGGGCTTGGCCAGCCACTAAACAAAGGACAGATGCTCTCTCTTAACCCCTCTTCCTTCCCAAAGGGGTAAAGAAAGGGAATAAGGAAGAGAAACTTATGAATTGGAAAACTGAAAGTACTTCATTTAACATAGTAATAAAATGAAATATATATAAATACATACAAACCCAGTATCAAACCAAATTGCCCTGCATGGTAGTTAGTCACCATCACCACTGATGCTGTGGCAGAAGTCCCAGCCTGGACTCGTCTGCAGGCAGGAACAAGAACTCATGGATTAGGATTGAAGGTAGAACAGACAGGGTCCTCCCTATATGCTGTCCACTGAGGAAGAAAAGAACTTTCCCTTAATGATCCCTCAGCTTTATACTAAATACAACGTATATAGAATGGAATAACTTGTTAGTCAGATTGGGGTAACCTGAACTGTCCACTCTTCCCTGCAGGTGCAGCCTTTCACTCTGCCCCACCAACAGAGTACATAAGATTTAACGGTGACCTTGATCTGCATACCAATCCTTGGCACTAACTATAAACTTTGAGGGCTATCACTGTTGGAAGCAGACACTGCAAAAACATGTTGTCAATTTCAGAAAGTGAACTGACTTAGAAGAGACTCAGCTGAACACTAAAATCACTGAACAGAATTTATTCTGTTCTAACTCAGGCTAGGACTCAGCCCCGTGTTTCTTCTCCATTATAAAACTGTTTCTGACTGAAAGACAAACTCAAACCCCCAAACAACATGACAAAGTTTCAAGGTCTAATCTGCAAATCTAATAAGAACTAGTTACAGCAAATACAAGATTTCACCTGTTTCTCCCTTAAATTCCATTCAAAATATTTTAAAAAATATTGGAAAGCTGGAATGCCTCCATATCAGAGACAGGTAGCAAATCTGTGCTTTTAAAATGCTTCCTTTTACCTAACAGAAGGAGCTGAGAGAACTAGCAGAAATAAGAAGTCCCAAACAGCACTCTGATGAATGGCAGACCATACACCATAACTATGAAGACAAAAAACAGTTTAAAATACTTTTTTCCACTGCAATTTACTGCAGTGTTGAAGAACATCTCTAATTTGCCACAACCTTTTGTTTAAAGTTCAAAGAGGATGTGGTACAATTCTTCACTCCCCAGGAAAAACATTTTAAAACATCTCAAAACTATTCTTGGACTACACAACAGTAGTTTAAACCTGAGAAAAACTGCACTGCTATGAAGTTTCCCTTTAGATGACGCATGGTCATGTTGTATACTTCCTTATCTTCTCAAAACAGTATTTCTGCTACCCAGCAGTAGTCAACAGACTGTACTGGCACTCATCAATTCCACAAGGCAGTGAAAGTGGTGCAGATCCCCACTACTTTAAAGCCTCTTGGCTAACGAGAGAATTTTGCAGTCAAATGACAGCATTCAAGCAAAAGCACTGACAGTCCCATCTACAAGGGCCTGACGCACTGCATCACTTGGATGAGCACACCTTATTTCAGGTGTTCAGACCAAGTTAAACAGACTTAATTAGAAACTCTACTTCATATTGATGCTTCCCAACCCTGAATAAACTGGAAGCTCCCTTTGGAGTGACACAAGAAGAGGAATCCTCTAAGTGGTTGAGAGACAATGTGTGATGAGAGAAGCTCCCTCTGGCTCTTCACTCACACACTTCCAGCTTCATCCATCAACTTTTCCCAAGGACAGTCTGAAATACATGAGTCTTGAACTCCAGCTTGAGGACTCCTGTTTGGCTGGGAGTTTTTTAAGCAACATAGATCTTGCCTGTTTTGGAAGATTTAAGACATGTATTATGAAGTGATCAGTTTATGAAACATTACTTAGAGAATTTATGAAATTCATTATTTAAAGTTTCTATTGTGGGAGGGGGGAGAGGGGAGAGAACAATAACCACCAATCTTAAAGGAAATTAATGTTTATCAAAAGATACATCACCACCAGTAAATTACCTGTGCTGCAGGATGGGTGAAAATAAAATGAAGTACTTCAGTTTCCTAAAATTTACTTCTACAAATCTATTTACTAATGTTCATTTGCACTTGAAACTGACAGCAGGAAAATCAGTATTTCTAACTAGGTGGCCCTGGAAAATTAACTGACCTTAGTTTCTAGGCCTTCTAAAGTAATTCATTAATACACTTTAAATGCACACACTACATAAGCTATCCATTTCATTGCTTGTATAATAGTTTTTATATTGTTTTCTAGTAAGACATCCTTGTATTTCTCACTGAAATCTTAACAGCTGACAGCTTAGCAAAATTACTTTAAATATTTATCACATCTTGTCCTAAGACACCCAAGAAAACAATACTTAGATTCTCATTCCATCTCATGCTGCAATTGAATCTAAATTAAACTAATAATATCTTACAAGCAAGTACACTCAGACACCTGAGTTAAATGATTTTAAGTCATTCATATTACTCAATCTACCAATACTTCTCTCAGACATTGCTGAAGCTACAGAAACAGAATGAAGATACTGCATAAAAACAGCAATCAGAAGCAAAACCATCAAGAACTATAACAGAAAGTAGAAATAAGTAAAACATCCAACTCATAGAATTCAGTGTCCAAGAGATACAGTTTTGTTCCTCAGAAGAAACTGAGTAATCAATTTTTCTTGACTCTTTACTTCAGTATGGAAAAGTGATAATAAATACAGCAGCCAGCCATAAGAGAACTGATAAAGCCACCTAAGTAAGATAAATCCTTCAAAGCATAATCTGTTTTTCAACATGACAATTGTGGAAATTTAATCCATCCAGATAAATGGGAACCACCACTACACACACCATTTACTGCTACTTCAGTTTCCAGAAAATTGTTGCACAAGTTTCTTCGATCTTCCAGATGAGTATTCACTTAATTGAATAAAATAGAAATACTAAAGGCAAACATGAATTTTTCAAGGAAATCACACAAAAACCCCTTTCTGTCAAGAAGAATCAGAAATAAAACCTGTTCTTAAAGAAAATCTGACTGTAACAGAGAGCAAATAAAAACAAAGAGGTAGTTTCAGTGGTTTCAAATAGAGCTACATTAGCCCCACAAGAACTATCACACTGAATTCCTTGGAGATAGCAGCAAAATACTGAGTCCTAAGAACATCTAATTCATGATTTCAAAGAAATGTTTACACTAGGAAATTGCCACCTAAAATGACACTATGCAGCAGACACAAGCCAATGTCTCTATTTGGTAAATAAAGTCAAATTTTAATTCTGAAGTTAATAACATAGCTAATAAATAAATGCCAATTATGAAAAAAAGAATCCTTAAGCACATTCTTACCCTTTGTATTACAAGCAGCCCCACTGATTTAGTCACTGATAGACATCTTCACTATCACCTTAAAGCAATAGCTACAGCACCCATGTGTGTAGCTGAATCACTGTAACCCACTCTACTGCAAAACTTTTTGGCCATTTAGCAGTCTTACAAGTAGAGGACAGAATTTGTATTTGTAGACTGAGAGTGAAAAATCTCCCTCTCTCCTGACCAAAGATTATTTGGCATGTAAACAGCAATATCTCATTCTCATACTCCAAGGAGTTTTAACCTGCCTCTAGCTAAAAGCTATACAATCTTTAGATTGCAGCAGAGTGTAAAAATCACTCTAATTAAATCAAGTAAGAACTGGTCTGACCAGTATTACTGATCCCCCAAATAATTAAAATCAGTTAAGGAAAGTCAGGAGCTGGTGTTTAGCTGTACCTAAACTTGCATTAATTTTTAAAAATTAGTTTTGCAATTGAACAACAAGAAAACAAACTTCAAGTAAGCTACGAGAAATATCCAGACTGCTGTTAAGTACAAACTACCACAGAACACAGTGGCAGGGCACTTTAAATCTCCTGGATTTGCATTTGTTCTAAGATGCAGTGACTGTATCTTAGAGCATGCCAAACTGCATTGCAAACCAGTTGAAGCCTGACCTAAGGCAGCTGCATTTCTGATATATGTGCACAGAATCTAGTTTCTGTTGTCATCTATACTTACACCTACTTAAATCAATTTTGCTTCAATACCATATGATCTACCTTTTACACTGTTCTCCCATTATGGAAGAACTCTGGTGGTCCTTCAAGGCCCAGCTGCATTATCCTGTAACAAACCTCTTAGGGCAGACTGAGCAGGTTTCTTTCCAATCCTGCCAAAGTTAAAGCAAAGCAATGATAATTTTTCTGTGTGTCAATATGCTTCGAGTGCATGCCATACAAACGTAACAGAAGGCAGCATCACTGCATGCCTTTAGTATATTAGTAACAAGTCTACATCGTCACAAATTGGTGCCCTAAGGCCTCTAAACCACCAGGTAAACTGCAATGGGGTAAAAAGAGAGTGGTTTCTCACACGGGGAAGATAATTTCCTGCACTGTGCATAAAGTCTGATTGGTTTCCTGTCAGAACAACCAGGTCTCTGAGTCTTTTGATCACTTTACTCTGTCCCTTTACAGTTGCTTTGGTTAGGGACTGATCCTTATGCTGATCAGCAGCTCTGCCAGTCCACAGGTGCCATATTTCATCACATTAGCAGGCCACAGGTATTATTAATCCCCCCTGCTATTCACTAGTACACTGCATATTATACCCATTCACAGAACTCTTGCAGAGATCTCTGAAACTTTGCTTTCTATTTGAAGATATGACGGTGAATACTTTAATCTGGGGAGTCCCAAGTTCAAAGATCAGAGACTTCAATTAGCCTCACATCTGCATTTCTGTCTCATGTCACTACAGTTCAGAGAAATCTGAAAACTCCCTTTTGTGTTGGTTTGTGCCCAAGGAGAAAGCTTGTTCCAGCTGATGTGCAAAGTACTAAATTTTTCAAAACCCCCATAGATCAAGCACCAGGGTTTCCATAAATGTATGGTGACTGCTTTAATTTTAGAGATTCTACACTAAGTCTGGTTTCATGCAGTATAAAATGTTTCAGTTTGCAAAGTATTCTTTAAAATGACTTCATAATAACAGATCAAGAAGAAAGGCGCTTAAAAATCTGAATAATGTAAATCATATGTAGTTCAGAGGCTAAGCAAATTACACACCCCGAAGCTGCCCTTGCTGTATGAAAGGAGTCTTTCTCCAGCGCTGTACAGCACCAGCCCAAGGGAACTTGCATTTGAGAGTTTTCCAAACATTTCAGGTACACTTGAAAGTTGAAAGTAATTCCCATTTCCTATGCGAGATTAGCTCGTTTCCAGTCCATACAAAATACCACTCATTCACGCACAAACACAAAAACTCACCCCCCACTCCCTAAGAGCCAAGCATTGAGGGTACAAAGGTGCGCGGGTCGTTGCCTGTTGGTTTGTGGCGTGAGGGGGTTTTGGGGTTTTTTTGGGGGGTGGTGTTGTTTGCCTGTTTGGTTTTGGGTTTGTTTTGTTTTGGGGTGGGTTGATTTTTATTTTTTTTTGGGGGGGGGGAGGGGGGAGGGGGCGGCGGGGAAGTGATACAGTTTGTACCTCGGACCGCAGAAGAGATAGCCTCTGAGCCAGCGTTGGGCTCCCTCTTGCTCGCCCAGCAGCTGCCTTTTACCCAGAGAGTTCCTCTGAACGCGGCGGGCAAACACCCATCCAGCAGCCGATCCCCATTCACCCCGGCCCAGCCATAGAGCTCCCCCCACAGCCTCCGCGGCCGCCACCCCGCGCAGGGCCGCTCTCCCTCCGCGGCGCCGGGCAGCCCCGCAGGCGCGAGAGCTCCGCCGCACTCCGCGCCGGTCCGGCGCCCGCCCTGCCTCTGCCCCGGGGCTGCGCGGCGGCGGGAGCTGCTGCTGCTTCTTACCGTTCTGCTCCTTGGCGCCGGAGAAGACGAACTTGCTGCTGAGGTCAGACTCGGCGGCGGCCCCTTGCCTCCGGCCGGCCAGGGCAGATGTCAGCAGGAGCAGCCCGAGGAGGAGCATTGGGCCGGCGGGGCGAGGGGCTCCAGCACAGCAGGCACTGGCGGCGCGGCACCGAGGCCCGGGCGTCTCTCAGCAGCGCCCGGCGCGGGCTGCGCCGCTGGGGAGAAGGCAGCACTGAGTCTGCTCTGGCAGCGGAGAATTGCAGGGTAGTTTCCACATAATCCCATCCAAAACTTTTTTCTAGAGCCCTTTTCTGCGTCTCCAGGTTTTGTTTTCTTTTGGCTTTTTTTTTTTTTCTTCTCGCTTGAAAAAAAAAAAAAAAAAAAGAAAGAGAAAAAAAAGATCAAAGCAAAATCTGGACCCAGACCAGCTTCTCAAGGACTAAACAATCCGGGGCCGTGCCGGGCGGGGGCTGGGGGAACCGGGGCTGGTGATGGCGCGGGACAGGCAGAGGGGCCGGGAGAGGCGGGGGCGAGCGGGCTGCCGCGGAGGAGCGCGCACCTGTCAGCCGGCAACCAGCGGCGGGGCGGAGGCGGGAGGAGGGCCAGGCAGGGGGCAAATGGGCAAGGCCGGCCGCACTCCCACAGAAATACTTTCCCTCGCCTTCAGTGGACGCGCTGCCAGCCTGGGCTGCGTCTACTCTGCTCGCGTCCGCCCGCCGTCCCCTCAAGGCGAGGGCGGCACCTGGCGCGGCTGTTTACGCCCCGGGAAGTTGTCGGTGGAGGAGAAGGAGGCGAGCGGAGCAGCCTGCGCTGCTGCCCCTCTCTCACGGCCAAATGGCGGCGCAACAGGTGCGGGGGCGGCAGCCTTGCCCCAGCGGGGAGCGTGCCCTGCGGCTCCTTGTCCACGGCGCACCGCTACAGCTGCCCTGGCTCTAGGTTGCTTCACGAAGGGCGCTGCCCCTCCTACTCTGAGGAACCAAGGTCATCGTGGTCCGAGGCCCATTTCTGGCTTTGGAAAGGAGGGTGCAACGTTATGCTGACTTACCGGTATTTGTTCACTAGGTTGTTATTATGGCAATTAGCTTCGTGTTTGAAAATGTGCTGCATAGTTAAACATTTCATTTAAAGCATGCCCTTAAGTACTGGGAACTAAAACACGGAGAGGAAACTTTAAAAGGGTTCTGGATGCAGATTATTTTTCTTGTGACAGCCCTTGCTGATTTGGCTACCCTGAAATGAGACCTCAAGCATTGACATAAACAGATGGAAACATACATTTGACTTTTTATAACTGTCCTTGTCTTGCTGAAATACTGTGCAGTACTCAGTGATGTGGTATCCATAGAGCGGAGTTGGGTTTCTTTTGAGTATCCCCCACCCTAACGCTGACAAGGACTGAAAGCACTGATGATACTCAGCACCCGTTAAAATGGTGCTTTGTTCAAGCTTCTCATCTAGAGCTGGCATTTTTAGTTTGCTTGGAATAGTGTTTGAACCATGACTATGTGATTGGTCTGGTAACAAAACTGAATGCCAACTAGATGTAGGAGGACCAAATCTTTGTCTCTTGAGTGAAGTTTTGGGAGAGTTTTTCAATGATGACTTAAGCCCATAACTCAGAGGTGGTTTTGGGGATGGATCCGTGGTCTCACTCACTGTGCAAGATATGCAAGAGATAAACTGACTTGGCACTGCTGGAGACTTGAGCACACACTGTATAAATGTCTTATTCTTTGACCTAGCTCTTTTTTATTATATAACTGAGCTGTTTCTTTGCTTCAGCCAAAGTAACCCTTGAGACAGTGATAAATATCCCCTCTGTTCTTAATAAGTGACATATTTCCAGTAGCAACTGAAAACTTTCCTGCCAAGCTGGGCTGTCTTCTGAAAGGCAGACTCTGAGCATACCATAAATAGCAAACCTTCCCTTACAGAGTATGAAGAAAGAAATGTACTGCACAAAGCAGATTATGTAGTTACTTTTATTATTGTTACTATTATTAATTCTTTTTGTTTGTTTGTTTATTTCAATGTTATTTTAAAATGGAAACAGGGTTAATATGTACTGTTTTCCAGGTCTTCAGCGATGTTTGAAAGTAATGAGGTGTTTTAATCAAGTAAGTATTGCACTGTAATGTAAACTTCATTGCCTGAGGATTTTGTGGAATTCTTTGTCATCAGTTCCCTAAAATGCAAGTTCCCTCTGAGAAACATGGACCTAATATCTCACACTGTGTATGTGAAAAGTAAAGCATCCAACATCTCCCATAGCTTTGAAAATCTAGGCTGCATGAGAGCAGTGTTTCATTTGGCATCCTGGCTCTGACTTTAAAGGAAAATGCAAGAACCCACATAGTGGACGAATATGGAATAACACTGCCTGGGGAGGTGGCTGATTTTCTAAACCTCCTGTAATTAAGGATCAGGGTATATTTTATATCATTAAGGCTCTACTTACTTTTTCAAACATGCTTTTGTTGTTTATCCCATCCAAAATTTTGTGTGTGGTAATCCCTATTCTTATAAATGCCCAATCTTCTCTGAAATTAATGCTAAACCAGCTATTTTAACATTGATGCTTTCCAATTTCATCAGGTATTTATATATTTGAATTATAAAAATAGGTAAATATAACTTACTGAACCTCTACCCTATTCATTTTCTCTTGTTGTAGTCCTATCGTATAATTTCCCATCTAGACAGGTTTTTTTATTTAAATATCTCTGTAGCACCAAGCTTTTCAAAGTCCCATCTGGTTTTGCAATGCTTTATGTGGGGTAGGACAACCAGAACATAACACCGCAAGTGAAGGCATAGTCTTTACATATATAGTGAAGATAAAGCATTTTATTGTATATAGTACTTCTTATGCATGCCTTTATCTGTTTATTGGATCTACTCATGCAATGATCCACAGATGTTTTGACATTAATAACAGTCTGATGGTTCAGTAATTACAACAAACTAATGTATGTGTAGTTCAGATCATTTGTGACAGGATGTGTGGTGTTGCCAATGCTGAATTTCATTGGAACCACAATGCCAAGGAATCTAAGAGTTCTGATGACTCCAGTGCCCGGTGCAGATTTATGTGGGTATTGTTAAGACTCATCTGTATTTTGCTACCACAATTTTCACATTCTTGTCTACATCCGTAATAAATATTTTAAACCACACACAGCTTTGTATTCCTTTTTTTCCATGCTGAAGATTGTATTTCAGTTTGTCTTTTCTATCAGTCACCATGCCATCTCATCTCACAACTACTTACACTATGTAGTCTTTTTCGTCGAATCAATAAGGTTGGAAAATACTTCAGCGATCATCAAGTCCAACCTAATATCTGACACCTCATGGCTTCAAGTGCCACGTCTAATCCTTTATTGAACACTTCCAGGAACGGTGACTGTACCACCTCCCCGGGCAGCCCATTCCAATAGCCAATTACTCTCTGTGAAGAGCTTTCTCCTCACCTTGAGCCTAAATTTCCCCTGGTGCAGCTTGAGACTGTGTCCTCTTGTTCTGGTGCTGGTTGCCTGGGAGAAGAGACCAACCCCCATCTGCCTACAACCTTTCAGGTAGTTGTAAAGAGCAATAAGGTCTCCCTTGAGCCTCCTCCAGGCTAAACAACCCCAGCTTCCTCAGCCTCTCCTCATAGGGCTTGTGCTCAACACCTCTCACCAGCCTTGTTGCCTTTCTCTGGACACATTCCAGCATCTCAATGTCCTTAAATTGAGGGGCCTGGAACTGGACTCAAAGTGTGGCCTAATCAGTGCTGAGTACAGGGGCAAAATGACTACCCTGCTCCTGCTGGCCACACTATTTCTAATACAGGCCAGGATGCCATTGGCCTTCTTGGCCACCTGGGCACACTCCTGGCTCGTGTTCAGCCAGCTATCAATGAATACCCCCCAGGTCCCTTTCTGCCTGGCTGCTCTCCAGCCACTCCAACCCCAGCCTGTAGCACTGCATGGGGTTGTTGTGGCCAAAGTGCAACATCTGGCACTTAGACTTGTTAAATGCCATCATGCTGGACTCTGCCCATCTGTTCAGCTTGTCAAGTTCCCTCTGCAGAGCCCTACCCCCTAACAGATCCACACCTGCCCCAAACTTCTTGTCATCTGCAAACTTACTGATGGTGGACTCAATCCCCTCTTCCAGATCATCAATAAAGATATTGAACAGGATTGGGCCCAACACTGATCCCTGGGGGACACCACTAGTGACTGGCTACCAGTTGGATGTGGCACCATTCACCACCACTCTCTAGGCTCAGCCTTCCAGCCAGTTCCTAACCCAGTGCAGAGTGCTCCTGTCCAAGCCAGGAGCTGACAGCTTGGCCTGGGGAATGGTTTCAAAGGCCTTGCTGATAGTGTATCAGACTTTTTTTCTTCCAGAAGATTTTATAGTCTACAAAATTGTGTATCAAGTTTTTTTTAAACTTAAATATTGCAACAAGTGCATCTCCATTAATTGCCATCTTCAAGTATTTTGGGATATGGACTGTGCTCTGTAGAATAACCACACTAATTTGACATATTTTCAGATTGTTTTTTAGTTGTTTTTTTTCATCATCCTCCTGTCAAACTTTTTGAAGCAGTTTTCTTGCACTTGAATAAAATTTGAATTATCTGGATTATCTCACAGGAATTTATTCTTATTGAGACTCAACCACCAGAGAAGGCAATAGAAATTTGGCCTGTTAGGAATCCAGAGACTTATTGTGGTGGTAATTACTTTTACACTCCTGAACTGTAAACACCCTTGAAATGGAAATACTTCTTTGTGATTCTTACTAACTTCAAGAGTTATCATTACAATATACATTTATCTCACAAGTTTCTCTTTATCAACAGAAAGAATTCCCTGCAGCAAAGTCAAAATATCATTACAGCAGCGACAGAGGTGGTCAGTTTACTTACACTCCACCCCTTCAGCACTTAACAACAAAGATTCCCCTCACTTACTTGTGGAAGTGGTCTGGAATTGGCAAGATGCATAGCTCTTCACAGGCTGCCCTTTATGATTTGAACTGATACCAAGACATCCTGACTGACTTCAGCGGGTGCTAGATATCCCAAGCAAGTTCTGCAAGGAAGCATGCTATTTACTTTTCCTGTATGTTGTCTTCAAAGACTTTTTCCCCTCCTCATAAGGGATGCAATGCAAGAAGCATTTCTCTCCTGAGGAGGAATAGGGTGAGGAATACAATATTTTAAGGAATATGGAAGAGGCTCAGATATTAACCCATTTTCAGGCATGATATACAAACAAAAGGGAAATGCTCCTGGAGATGTGCAGCTCCACAAATTACTTCTATGAAATTCACATCTCACAATAGTTAGAGCTAGGCATTTACCTGTCATTGTGAGGTTAGGACCCACTGTTAGGGAAATAATATTGATTCCCTTTCCTCCCCACAACTTACTTCGTTTCCAGTTATGAGTGGGGGGAAAAAGAATTAATACATACGTACTTATGTAGGCCCATATATTCTGAAAATACCTGTACAATCCTTGTGAGACCACACCAAAGAGGAAAAAAAGTATTTTGCAAAACTTAGCATGTAATTTAAAACTAATAAAGTTCTGTTCATCCAAGCGTCTGGCAAATGTGTGCTTCTGTGCAAGGTGCTCATGATTTCAGTGTAGTTACATATGAATTAATTGCTAGTACACCAGGATTTAGGTGTAGGTATACTTTTAATACTGCAAAGAAGTCTTAAACAGTTATTTTACAAAATCTTTTGTGGATGAATGATAAATGTGAGAACAGGAATTTTAGTAGAGACTAATTGACTGTTAGAAAAACAACAATACAGTATTCTTTCATGATCAATGAGCAATAGGAAAAGAGGCAGATGTACAAGTAAACATTGCTGTTGTAATCTTACAACTGTGAGGTAAAGAGGCGGGAAATGAACAGAAAATTATTCCTGCATTACAGAGTATTCCTGTAAACAAGGTAGCACTAAATTTTAATGTTTCAGCTTTATTGTCCATTCCTAATGAATTTGTAAATAAGTTGTCATCCTGTTTCTATGCTACATTCAAAAATATAATGAAGAAAAAGAGTGAAGGCCAAAGAGGCTTCAATTATGTTGCTTACACAGTGTGGACTGCTCAGACACAACCAGACAAGAAGGAACTCCAAATGTACTTTGGTCACTTCATCACAACTCTAAATTAAGTGTGATTTCTATTTTGTAACTCCGAAAGTGAGACTTGAGATTTACAAATACACCTTTGAACAAATACAGCATTTGAACACTTCTAAGCATATCCAGTTTTTCTGCTCAACGTTGCATAAAACAATGCATTAAACAACCATTTTTCAAATTGCCTCAAACATTGGAGAACCAAAATCCTCATTGTACATTTGAGTGATTTCCACTTAAGAACATTGCTTTAGAGCAGTCACATTTGATAGTCCTAATTATTTTATCAACTACATACAGGTGCATACTCCAAGCTGTATACTGATGTTTTTTGCTTTAGGGTAGGCAGTGGGAGGTGCCATTAAGAGACAAAGAAGGAGGCCCACTAGAGGTTTCCCAAACTATTTCAAAGAATGCTACCCAGTTCTGGCATCTAGTAGCTCCCTTGGGTCTCAATGGGCTTCCAAAGTCAACATGTGAAGTGTGGAACATAATTATGTCATTTAGACCTTATGACATGTTTGCTGAACTTTAGTGTGGACTATGCTAAGGTGTGAAAAAATGGCAGTAGCCAGTCTTGAATTCATCATTTTCCTACAGGTTATGTAAGCATTCTGGGCATGAGGGTACTCAAGACACAGTGATATGCTTTCAGAGAAGAATGCTCCTATGATCTCCAGCATTTACCCCCCACTTCAGATGCCCCTCAGTGTTCAAATGCCACATGCTCTTAGGGGTTATAGCCAAATGACAGGTTTGTTCAGGTACATGTGAATGTTTGCTTATTTATGACTGTGTGCAGTGACTTTGCTTATGTCAGAACCCAGATGAGCTTTCTGGCAGCTTTTAAATCAGATTTTTGTAGATATAAAAATTATTTATTTGGGGTTTCTCCATTTTCATACTGAAAGATTTCTAGGATATTTGTATATTAATATTCTGTGGCTTTAAAACTGCTCTTCAGAGAACTGAAGCACAGCTGAAGGTACTTGTGGGATATTTATGGCAGCATAATTTCGCTATTTTTATTTGCAAGGGTACCTAGCAGTTAACATCCTGAATGCATATTGTCTATCAAACAGAGATAGTAAGATGAATCACATAACTACTCAAGAGGAATATTCACATTTCTTGAGTTTGGAGTACAAAAGGAACATTTCTTGATTTACTTTAATGTCATAGGTATTTTATGTTTACTGAACAATATTACAGATACTAAGAACTTTCTCTCATGAGAATGTCTAATTGAAAGAGATATATTTTTATGTATCTGTAGCACTTCAGTTTCAGTGTTCTAGTATTCCAGTCCACATAGAGCAGTAGTAATGCTGAGTCAATTATATAGCTATATAGTTCAAATTCAGCAGAAGAGAGCAGAAATCATACTGACAACATCAGCCTCCAAAAAGCATTGTCTTAAGGCTAAACTGAGATTACAGTTTAACTGGTTAATGAAATCCATCTAAGAAGATACTTCAAGAAAGTTAATAGGTTAGAGGAATGTCTTATCTAACAGAAGTAGAGGAGAAATTTGGAACAGATGTACAGACACAGCCACCCAGGAATGAGGTGGCACTGGAGCAAATGTACTTCTGCTCTGTATGAAGTAGCTGTCCTCCTTAACTCTAACTCAACACCTTATGTTTCATCTCATTTATCCTCATCCTATCTCTTCCCTAGTATTCTTGTCTTCCACAGCTTCCCTTTCACCCTTCTCAGTAAATTATTTACTTCTCCTGCACTAATTATTTAATGGAAATCGTCTCTCTACACATGAAATACTAGCTTTTCTAATCCACCTGCTTACCTTTATAACTGGTCCCCAAATACTTTCTTATACTCAGATTTGTCTCCTCTTTGTACTTTGTTCCGACTTACTTCCTCTCAGTCACCAGTCCAGTCTCGCTTACCATGGCAAACCTTTTTCCCCATTATCACCTCACAAAAATGAGACTTTCCCACAATTTCATTCAGGCTTCCATTTCCCTGATTTGTTTGACATAGCATAGAGGAGTGAATTAATTGGTACTACAGATGCAGCATCCACACTATGGATGTGTTGGAGGAGATTGTTCAGTGTATCTCCAAATTCTGCAAGATGACTAGGAGGTGTGCTTCAAAAGGTGTCTTTCTTATCCAAACTAAAGCCCTAAGATAAACATAAACACTCTCTTGTCTGCCCCATCAGTTATAACATCTTTCCCAGATTTCTTATTTTAATTGATGTTATGTGTAGCTCCTCATTAACAGAATCTCTCTGCTTCTGAATGAGGCAGCTTCCCTGTGCTACACTGCATGGAGTTATCTGGAGAGAATGTATCCTGACAATTCAGCTGAATCTAGGCTTGGCATCATCCACAGAAACACACCGAAGTTTTATTCAAGCCATCTGGAGCTTTCCCAGAGAAGAGACTAAGAGCTTCCAAGGAACCAAGCCATAAAATTTAAGACTTTACTATCACATGCAAATTGTAGTTTTCCAAGTTTCTTAAATTTGAGTAATTTCTGTTAAAAAACAAACAACAACAAAAAAGGCAGGCACATTTTTTAAAAAAATACATTAATATAACTTTCTAAAACCTGGGCTCATTGCAATTTTGAAAAAAGCTTTAACATAAGGGGCATAGAAAATCATAAACACTGGAGTTTCTCATCAGTTGCCTAATTCACAGAACTGTCTGAACTATTTTGGAAGAAATAAGGTTCAGGATGGAGTGTAGAGGCTTTCATCCTGTGCATTTTTCCAAACTCAGAAATGGGAAGAATCTTTTAAAATATCAGGTCACCTTAGTCGATGGCAGCAGTTCTAATGTTTTTCAAGTTCTTGACCAGGTCTCATTTAATCCTTTCATTCATTTGTAGGTTAAAAAGCAGACATAGATTCTACAAGCATTTTTGTCATGAAAAAAAAACCAAAACCCAACACCAAAACACACCAAACAAAACAAACAAACACAACAAAAAAACCCCAAAGTTGTTGCCAACGTTTTAGGACTTACTTCTGCTAATTTCTTTCTACACCTTCCCTACATAAATATAGGTAGAATTTCTGCAAATTATAAATATTTTAGAGTGGTCTGAGATACTGAAGAGTAGTTAAATCTTTACTTAGATACACTGCAGAAAAAAGTAAATAAAAGACTACTTTAGTATTAATATTTCAAATCATACATTGTTGTACCTGGAAATCCAGGTAATGCTGCAGCAAACTTATGGGAATCAGGGATTGCCAGTTGGACACGAGTACAAAGAACGTACAAATGATACATTGTTCATACCAGTAAATTCTCATTGTGATTTCTTTGCCAATCCACTGAATGGAAATATACTACAAAGGAAAGTATTTTTAAAGCTTTTTCCAGTAATTTTTCAAAGCCATTCCACTATTAATCACTGGAGTTCACGTCATCCAGTTAAGAACGCACAATATTCCAAAGTATTGCCAACATTTTTCTTTATTGATCAAATACTGGCATTGAATCACAGTATCTCATTCCCACAGCACTGCGAAAAAATAAGAACTTCAGTTTTTTGCTACCATCTGGATCACAGATCATCCCCTAAAATGTGTTCAGGTAGACAGTAAGTCTTTGAAGTGCTTATTTCGTATTATGTTTCTGATACTGTTATATGTTGTGCCCTGTCACAATCCATTTTGAAAAGAGTAACGCTCCATTAATGTTCAAATTTATAAAAAATACTATTTTGTCTTTGTCTAGGTACATATTTAGACTGGATTTGTAGACATAAACTGTGATACTGTCATTTCCTAGTGCTCCCTCAGCATGCTGGTTATTCTTAATAGCCTGCAATTTAACCAGGAGCTGAAGGTACTGAAGGTACTGCAGTTGTCAGCACCTTTTTGCGTGGAACTCAGGACCTCACAGTATTAGGCTGCCATTCAGAAAGCACATCAGCAATACCCAGAATTATCTCAGTGAGTAGGAGTGGACCTGAAGAAGCCCTTAATCAATGCAAAATATGAATGTTATTACAAGTTCATTTTGAAAGTGTAAACCAATTTTGAGATGATAGTTCCTAATTGACACAAAGAGTGCTAATCTAAATGGATTTACAGGATCAGATTCCTAATCCTGCCCACTCCACTACTGGATGAGAGCCTAAAAACTCTTCTGCACAATGACTCCTATTACACACATCGAATGAGTAAGCCTGTTCATGCTTAAATAAAGCAAATATGACTTGATCCTCTATAGCTCAGCACATTTCTGCTCAATCCTGTGAACCACTGAACTGAATAATGTTAATTCCATTATACTCATTAAAAAATCAAAAACAAAGCTAAGAAAGAGTGCTCAGTTGCTCAGTCCATCATGTAACCGAAAATTAATGAGAAAGTTCAACAGTGGGTTGTCTGCATTCAATTTCACTGTCCTTTTTACAGCCTGATGAATGGATTTTGATCTTTTTTGGTGAAGGAAATAATGAGAGCTCTATTTTCAATGCCATACCTGGTCATGAGCAACTAAGACTTACTATAGGAGTATGATCACTCTAAGAACTGGGTAAAGTTACAGAAGCTGAGTTATTGCCTTTATTGTTGTCCAGTTTATATCTCTTTCTTCAGTATTCAAAACTCATACATTTCTATTTACATTTCTATTCTTTTTCACCCATTTTCTTACTAACTGCATGCTCATATACTTTTCACTACCAACAAAAATATTTTGTCCTATAAACTTTTTTGTCATGTTTTGTATATTTTGAGAAAAAAAGTTTTGTGTGCAGTAAATTCTAGCAAGTGGTTATAGTAGAAGCTTTTTCATGAGTGTCATATCTTACAAAAGCGGCAGGAATTTTACTTTGGTAGAGACAGCAGAAGACAGACAGTAAACAATCTTTTTTATCCCAGTGTAAATACTGCAGTGCAGCAGAATTCTGCTATGGAAGGAGAAATCAGTGCAGCTTTTTTAGTGGCAACTACTACTTTAAGGTCATTCTCTGTCTCTTCTACCAATTTTATAGGCATGGACCATATTTGTTATTTCAACACAATTAGATCCTCATATTTATAGGAGAGCTGTTTGTGAGGGCAGACCAATCAAATTAGGACTACTCTCGCCACTGAAAGATCATGTAGTCACTGTGCTGTTTCTGAAAAAAAAAAAAAAAAAAAAAGGAAAATTCCAATCTTTTGGAAGTGTAGCTTCATCACACTGATCTGCAACAAATTCCAGGAAAGTTCCCTATTGGAAACTGTGTGGTATTAAAGAACACTGTGCGTGGTGAGCCAACTGCACTCCAATTGTTTCTTCCCTGACTGCGCTTATGTGTAGGTTTGGGCTTTCAGAGCAGTTTCTCACAGGCAAAGGTGACAGAGCCTCTTTCTCCTCATGTGTCCACTTCTCATTTTTGCAGGCAAAGAGGCTGAACCCAAATGCAGAACTACTTTTAGCTTTCTGCAGATTAGAGCTGAAGATGAAGCCAAGCTAGCACAAGTTTTCAATGTCACCTGGCTGCATTGGTGAGACAAAGATTTTTGATTCCCATTTTGAACCTATTAACAGTTGCAGTGTGGTTTTACTGCTCTGCAGCACTTAAACACAGCCTGGCTAGGTCTGCTTCAGACCTCTGAGCTGTGGAAATCCACACCCCCTATGAAAACACAAAGGATATTTATTGCTATTGAAAATCTGCCTGCCTGGCATGCCCTGTAGGAACTCAATTGGCTCTACCTACTTGATTAAAGTTCAGTAAAGTGTATATAGATTCATCAAGAAGGAATTAGGAAAATTGCTTTGTTTTGGTGAGAAAATATCAGTCCACCTGAAATAAAAATTAAGTACCTAAATCATATTTGTGCCTCTTTTCAAAATACTGGATAAAAGAATTTTGGTCTCTCAGAAGCATTCCCTCAGCATCTTTCAGTTTTCCTTAAAACACCTTTTCAGTAGCATAAGCAGGGAGTTAATAGCTAGGCACATGAGTTCATTATTGGCTTGGGTTTTTAATAATGACTGTATCATGGGGTAGTTATGTCACTACTTTTCCAGACTTTCATCTAATCCAATTTTGCTTCTTATTAAATTGTGAGCACTTTAGGGCCAGCATTCTTTCTTCTTCTGTTTTCACAGTTAAATGTTTTTTTAAAATCATAATCATAATAATTTAATATATACTATTGTGTTCAGTTAGGGTTTTGTTGTTTTGGTTTGTTTGGGAATTTTTTTTCAGTCTCCCAAACAAGAAGCATCCAAATATGTCCTCTCAAATTACAGTATGGAGCTAATGGAATTTTAATTGTCTAGCTAATTTCAAGATTCCAAGATACGGTTGTAACTCTCCTGATTAAATCCATGCAACAAGTGGAACAAGCTGGTGAGTGGCAAGAGATTAAAAGGATAATTATTTATCCTGCACTGTCTTATGTGTTTCAATTAATTTTTTAATCTTAAGTGATTTCTATTTCCGTAATGGCTTTGTCTATGTGTTAGCAAAATTTTCTGATGGCGGAGCTGGAAAGAATTACGAAGAAAGGAGGGTATAACCTATTAGACATGAAGAATGATTGTGAGGCTTAGAAAAATAACAGTTAAATGGAAAATTGTATGAAACTTAGAGAAAATTATATTACTAAGAATTTTTACTAAGACCCTATTAGGATTAGGTCTATTAGAATTTTCAACACAGAAGAGATATTAATACATTAGTGACACTGAAGACTAGAAGCTTATAAGGTTTCTGACTAGCTTTAGTTTTTCAAGCAGTTATGGAGAAGTATTAAACAAATGAAAATATCATCTGGGATTCTATGGGCAATTTTCCAGAAAAATAATTCTAGAATACAGCCTTCAGGTAACAAGGTCTTGATGATGCATAAAGTCTCCTCTAGGTATGCATTTCTATGCTTCTTGGCAAACTTCAGTGTATAATTTCATTTAATCTTCAATAAAAGCCTGCCCCAAAAAGTGGGGAAGAATGTATTTGGCCCTCTAACTTGAGGTGGGGAGCAGGGAACATTGATATTAAAGTAACTCCTTATTTTCTTCATGTATCAGTTTCCCAAACTGAGAAACAGCAAAGTTTCTCAGTTTTATAGAGGTAATTAAGCTAATTCAATACTCATCAGTCCGAATGATGAATTGAACACACTTTGCCTCTGTCCAATATTATGACTGATATCTCTGCCTGATGGAAGAAAACAAAAACATCTAGCTTCAATCTAGGCACTGGCAGAGCCTAAACTTAATATTGTCTCCTTTTATGAACCTTTGAAATGTTTCACATTCCCAGAGCACTGTTTCTATCCAGAACCACTCTGGACTGGGCAGATTGCTGGGCTCCCAGGAGAACAATCAAGAGACCAAGTACTTCTCCAATAAAACTGGAAGGAACCCAATACATAAAATGGCTCCAGGGAATTCCCAGTCTACACCTACAGTGTGAGTCCTCTCCAATACAAAACTACAGAAATGTTGAAATATCCAAAGCCTTTCCGGTGGAATTTGTGTTACTGTGCAAAGGATGCAAGATTATATGAGAGAAAAAACAGGATAACGCTTCTACTCTCTACTTGTTAGGACACTCAAGAGAGAAAAAAAAGTTGGGAAATCCTAGTTCATTGTTCAGTTTCCACTAAACTCTAGCAAGAAATACCAAGTAGGGGCTTAATATTTCTTTGTCCACCCTAATCAATGTTAACTAGACTGAGGTAGCCAAAGCTTTCTTCCTCTTACCCAGTGAAACTAGGATCTGCTGCTAAACACCAATATCACCAATATCATATAGAGAATGTTACTTCCTCACATCCTTTTACAGGAAGAGATGTGATCAGGCCACCATCAGCTTGAGAAGATAATTAAACCCTAATTTTCTGTTTATGAAGTACTCAAATGACTAAATCAGTAGTGGAGGGGGCTCCGTATCAACAGGCAGGCTAGGCACATCCTTTATGGGTAATCCACATGGTAGGATGACACCTTCTGATCTACCAAGGGGGATTTAATATATGGAGACAAAGGGCCTGAGAGTTGAATGAAACAGTGACTGTTTCCATCAGCCCTTAGCTAAAAAGTATGATAGGATAATCTCCCGAATGAATGGCCAATTCATGAATCATATATATGACCTATTCTGCTGTACTCCAGACATCCTTTTGGAAATTTTCCAGGCATTGGAGAGACTTTTTATCCTCAAATACCACAAAAGATTAAGGTGATTGATAAATCCCCTGTGCAAAGGGTGAGCTTATTTTTATCAAAGCCTTCACATGTCAGCTTTAATAAGCACATGATGCCTGATCTCTGTGGTCACATTGTGATGTAACTTAAAATGACCTGCTAATCAGAGAAAGCATTATTTTTAGGAAAAGATTCCTAATAGAATTCAGTATTACAGAACTTTATGTAAATGTTCTGTCATCCAGTGGTCTTTACAGCTCTCAGTTAGGCGCAAAGGCTCCCCTGCATGATACATATGAACTGCTACATAAAATTTGGATTCTTAACAGTACATGTTCTGAGAAATTAATTGCCATAGATATGTAGAAAGTAAATCCATAGAGTTACATATGATCTCCTCTCTGTCTGTATGCAGTATGTAAGATAGGTGTGTTTACATATGAAAATAAAAAGGAAGTATTCTTTGGGCCTAGAATATCTTTGTTTAACTGCACATTCATTTAAACAACAGATTGAAGCGTAGTTGTTTCTACCTTCTACGCAGTGGTTACTGTCACCATACACTACATGGAGACCCAGACTCACCATGTTTCTCAGCATTACTGAGGTTTGATCTATGCCTCCTAGTATAGAGCTTTAAATACTAGGCAACTTTTTTTTTTTGGCAAAGGAGCATTTTTTCTTATGAAGTTGCTCTTGAAAGGCAGGTTCAAATTTGTATTCTGAACTAAGGAGCTTCTAGGTATTGTGAGAAAGGGGATGTCAGGACATCATCTTTTTTTAATTGTCTAACTCTTTGAGTCCAAGCCATCAAGGTTCACAGCACTATGAACATTCATACAGCCAAAGTCTGAAGGACTTCACAAAGGGTGTACAATAACAGAAGTGTTTCATCATAATATACCTCCTATTTGCTGGTGAGGCAGCTTTCCCTTAGGGCATTCTCTTGATGAGTAGAGCTTTCATAGGAAGTCTTGTGCACCTGATTTGCAGAGAACCAAAGCATGTTAATATTATCCTAATTTTGAGGGTTAATGTGATTCCAATAAATTAAAGTTTGCCAGCTGGCTGGATATGAGCCATCCTCACTGCATGTTCCTATTATATTCCATTTGTAAATGTTCTTTGAGACATATCCTATCATCATTTCACAGCTGTAAATAAATTTGCGTAGCTTTTTAGTTGCATCAGTGAGAGCAAAGTTCTTTCCCTAGTCCTTCAGGGGTCAGATTTTGAATGGCATCATGTAGTATTACTCCTGTGAGTTCTTACACATCTGCTGAATCATTAAGTTAAGTCTTAATACTGTTCTTCTGCCCTTAAGGCTCCAAACAGCTCTACCTTCCGTTCCTTGTTGATTTTACATTCCAGCCTTTTAATCAATATGTGATGTTGTACCACATCATACACTCATTTCTGTCAGGCATTTCACATCAACACTATTATTTTTAGCAACTGTGTAGTCTCATTTTTTAAAAGGTTAAATTCTATCTGCCATAAACAGTGACAAATTATTTCAATTAATGGATAGAAGCATAATAACCTTTAGTTCTCTATTAATTTATCAAAGTCACACTAACACATCTCTTCTGACTTGGATCATTCTAATCCTTCTTTTTCAGTATGTGGATTTACTGATAAGAACTTCAAATTAAATTTGCTTCAGCACATGATGTGGCAACAACTATGTTATATCCCACTCCCATTAAGGTGGAGCTATAATCACTCGCTTTTCCCAGTTTTACAAAACTCCTCTATTAGTCAAGTTTTACCAAAAATTAGGATAAATTCCCTTTAGACAAGTTTCTTGGGTTGAGAGTGAGTCAATAAGACCTACATCCTCAGATGGTTATTCTTTGTGCATGCTGCTTACCAGCCACCTCCATTACTTTTGAATAGACAATATATTCTCTTCATAGGAGATGCTGTATTAACACAGGCTTTTCGATAGCTGTAGAACCATTTATTTTTCAGTTGATCTGAGTATCAGGAGAATTTGGTAGGCTGGAATGTATTTAAGGTCCATTCCAACCCAAACCATTCTATGATTCTATGGTTCTGTGATAATTTAAATGATCATAAAACTACATCAGATAGACAAAATGTATGATTCAAAAATCCTGTTAGCAGAGCACCACGTGGGAAAGCCTAAACTAGAGCCAAACAGGTCAACTACACAGACTAGCAGGTACAGCCCTAAGAACACAATGCTCTTCCCTGATGAACTATCTCAGTGGATAATAGTTTCTATCTTGAGCAGGGTGCTGGGTTGACCCAATTTTATTGTTTCCAGGATTTTAAAAAATATCTTAGCATAATACTTTAAAATCCCACATTAATGAAGTTTGTTCCAAACAAGCTGTTACCTCCCCACACAGTACTGCCACACACTATCATTGTAATCTTCAAACTGAAGATCCAAAGGAGCCTGTTGTAGGGAGTTGAGCTAGAACAGATGAAAAATCTCTAGCTATTTGAGAAGACTGGTACCTCCTGAAGGAAGAATGCAGCACTGCAGAGGTATACAAGCTGAAATCCTGAAAGTAGCATGGCCATGCTAGCACAACTTTGCACACAAATCAGTTACCTCTTGGTTAATCCCCACAGTGATTTCTACAGAGTGAAATTTTCCATTCTGTGTCCATTTTTGCAGCTGTTTCAGCAGTTCTTAGTGACTATGTGTCTGATGTTGTTCGGTGGTTCCTACACTTCACTCCTGTTTCTGTTCCTGATATACCAGGAATGAGTGATGAGTGACTACAGAAAAGGGAATGTGTTGCTGGAAACGTTTTTGCTGTCGTTGTTGTATTGATTTTTGTTTCCTCTTTTTTCCACTCCCCACCCCCTTAACCCCCCCTTTCTGGATGTGACAGTGTGCTATATATTAAAATGAAAATGTTCATATCTGCAAAGTAATGTGTGAATGTTTATTTTATGTACTGAATACTTGACAGATTCTCAAGCTTATTAATTATCAAAATAGTATATAGTTTGTGATAATGCTTATTTTCTTTGTATGGTGTCATTACAAGTTAGAATCTGATTTAAAAACCTTGAAAATCAACATGGTGTTACTTAGCAGATGTAAACACCGTTCTGTGAGCAGATTTACCTAAAATAACTCATAATACTGCACTAAGCTATTAATGCACTTTGTCCTGAAAAAAAATAAATGACTATTAGATAAAAAACTACAAATCTAAGCTAACAACTTTGCAAAATGCAATGGAACAGATTTTCTAAAAGCATTTAGAATTTTTCAGTGTTTCAACGTGAGGCAGCTGTTGCTAATACCATGATATTCACATAATAATTAACTGATACAAGTCTGACTTCAGCCTGCATTAGCAGTTTTGAATTTGTTTAATGAGTAACATACTTCTCACCTATCCAGTTAGCATTATTCTCTCTAAGTTACTTAAAGCTATATATTAGACTCAGCTAAAACTGCAGATGTTTAAAGTGCATTTACAATAACTGGGTAGTTGTAGTATGCTTCCCCAACGTAATTTGCAGTGAGAAAGAAATCTGTTTTGCAGTGCTAGTTATTAAAGACTACTTCCCCTCCAAGAATTCCAACAAATAAAAATGCTACACAAAGACCTGGAGCTGAAAGATTAATGAGTTAAGGCCTCACATTAGCATCTACATGCTGTCTTGACAGCCAGGCAGTCCTCGCTCCCTTATTCTCAAGTTCTGCAGTCACATAATATTAGTCCAGCTGACATTTTCTCACACCTTTGTTCTTTTTGAGATGTTCAATTTAATAACATCAATCATCAAATTCAGTCAACCTTATATAAGATGAATTCCTTCTTTCCTGGACACTCCTCGATGTTTCATGTTTCTCTAAACCAAAAGTGTATTTTTTCCCATTGTTAAGATAATGTGGGAAAAAAAAACTCATAACATGACAGAATGTATAATTTAATATTCATATTTAGAAATAGTACAAAAGTAGTTTGACAGTGGTGTGAGGTAACCTGTTAAAGGATATTGCAATATTATGTGGGTGCCAGCTCAAACACCATTCTAAACAGGGAGAATGGGTTGATTATTCACATAGCAGAAATCATCCCTAAGCCTCCTGGGGCTGTAGAAGTCACCTTTTGTACAGGATTTTATTTTGGGCTAATTTCCCTTCATATGGGCCAAAATTATATGTAGGAGCTCAAGATCCTGTATATTGTATAATATGATTCAAACATAAATCAGGATAGTTTTTCTGTATTTTTTTAATTTTTATGTTAAACCACTAGCATCTTCTGGTGCTTTTCTAATACTTCTCAACCTTGTGAGAATCCTCAAGATTCAGAATTGTGGAATTATCTACTTGCACAAAATGCATCCTGCAAGGGACCTCTCTAGTGCAGAAGGCTGGTTGTGGGAATAGTGGTGCTAGGGACTACTGCAAACAACCTTATTATGCCTATAAGTCATCAAGAGTCTT
This sequence comes from Dryobates pubescens, assembly GCF_014839835.1. NCBI lineage: Eukaryota > Metazoa > Chordata > Aves > Piciformes > Picidae > Dryobates > Dryobates pubescens. Next base: position 49,421,608 of record NC_071612.1, read on the forward strand.
CTGACAGAGTAGCTTTTGTTTAAAAGCCAGGGTTCTCTAGAAAGAGCTCTTTTGTGCAAATACTAAAAATTATCTCTTTCTGACGCAGTAGAGGCTCCTTTCCCTAGTTAATATCTATCTAGGTGTCTGCATTTAGTGTGTGTTTGGGGCTAAAATATAGCAGTTGCTCTATCACCTGGTGACCCCTCTCCACCTGTGGAGGGGGACTAGGAAAAGGAGAAAAGACCCATGAGGCCCATGTTGAAATGAGAACAGATTTAATGAAACAGCAAAATTAATAGCAATGCCAATATAAGGTTTACAGAGTTATACTCTGTGCAGCAGTCACAATAAACAGTAAGGCAGCCCCTCCAGGGCTGAGAAGAGCGGAAGAAAGCCCTCCATTCTCAGCCTGACATTTGTGGTCTGGGATATACCTGTGAGCCAACTCAGGTCAGCTGCCCTGGATGACTTGAAATTGTTAAGGGCCTGGCTGGTCCATGATTCTGTTCCAGTTAAACCAGGACACTGTGATAATTGTTCAACCATCCTTGTAAGTAATGTTAGGCATACAAATGAGCAGATGATGACCTGTTTGACTTGTCCTTCTTTCTGTGTCTGGTTTTATTTGTCCCTGTTTCACAAATCTGTAAGTCCTAAGCCTGCTGTTTCTGGAGATTGCTTTTTAAATTGTCAGATTTTCCAGAAATTCATAACCTAAGGAACTGGACACTTCCTTGAGACATAGGTACAGGTCTTCTGATGCAGCTTGACTGATGTGATACCTGAATTTATGTGCCTTCCTTCCCAGTTGAGTGACATGGACTTGGAGTTTCCTATGAATGTGCAAAAACGCACATTGTCTTCTGAGATTTCCTTTGTTGTAAATCTTGCTAAAACTGGTGCTCTCCTGATAAAGTTTGATGATAGACTATACTAAACTGGTTCGACCTGTGATTAATTATTTGAGATGGCAGTGTGATGACTTCTGCTCTTTGGGAGAAGAAGCACTGATGCTGCTCCCATTTCATTTTGAAAAATAAACACAGACTAATAGAATGGTCTGGGTTGGAAGGGACCTCCAAAGGTCATCTAGTCCAAGCCCCTCTGCAGTCAGTAGGGACATCCTCAACTAGAATGTCTGAAGGGATGAATGGAAGGGGCAGTGCAGTGGCATGTAAAAGAAGCCAAGACACTGCATAGCTGTGCTGTTTTACCCTGCAGAAGCAGCTGGGCAAAGCTCTTTGTTGAGTCCTTTGTTGAAGCCTCACCACAACACGAGTCATTTAGAAAGTCTCTGTTTTGAAATTCAATGCCACTAAACAGAAAACTAATCAGAAAATGCCTGAGTGGTAAGTCCTTCTTAAATCAGCAAAGTGCAGGTGATGGCAGCACTGAACAGTGGATCACGTGGGGCCAGCTAGCTGTATACACCCATAAATTGTCTAACCACTAAAGCCATGGCTATGGGTAGCTTATGTGAACTAACTTGCACACTTGAATTTGATTTATATTGCATCTCCTCACCACAAAGTCTAAGTCATGAATTATTTTCCCCAGCACAGAGTGTTTTACCAAAGCACCCTCAGATGTTTAACAAACATCAGTAAGAGATTTCTTCTTACGCAGTGAATTTTCCTTCATTTGTTCTTTCTGCATTTTCTGTGCATAGCATATTTCTGTGAATTTATTAGTCTGGTGACCTTTTCTCCAGGTGGTGTATGAAATGGCTCTTGCAAATACTGTGTTTAAAGTGCACCTATTTGTTCTGACTGAAGCTCCTCAATATTGATGTTTTTCCCAGCTGTGACTTGAAACTGGCCTTCCATACCCATTTTTAAAAAAAAACCTGCATTTCTACCCTTGATCTTGCCACACACCCTGACTCTTGTTTTAGAAAGAATAAAACCAGAAGAGATATAAGTATGGCCAAAACTAATCTTGTGAGAAAATGCTTCTCTCTCCCTTTATTTACAGATTTTTTCTTTTTGTTTGGTTGGGGTTTGTTTCTTCGGTTGGTTTTTGGTAAACATAACTGTTTCCACTGCAGTTTGACCTGAGATGCAAGTCTGTACCTGAATTGCAAATAGAATGCAGAAATACTATATGTGATTTCTGCAGTGTTATAGCCAAAAAAACCCCAACACCCAAACCCAGTAATTGACTAAAGAATCATGACATATAGTGCATTTATTTTGGTAATCATATCAATTAAACTCTAAATATAAAGGATACAAGCATCAAGTTTAAATAAGAAACTTTAAAAATACATTTTCTATATGTTTCTTTCTCATTGAGACCTTTTCCTAAATCCTTTAAAACATTTCAGACAGGAGACAGTAATTGGATTTCCAGACTTGTCTTTATTACTTGAGCTAGAAAGAGACATCCAGAGTGGTCTAACTTCTTGCCAGAATAGATTCAAAACTGATACTAACTGGCTCTGCTTTTTCCTTTCCTAGTGAAAAGGGCCCTCTCACATTTATGTACTTAAAAGGAGTCTGAGATGCTTTAGAGATATAACAATTATTCCCCTTAATTGCATCCTGATCTGCAACAATTATGAACAGACCCATTCAGAATTTTAAAATAGAGGAAAATAAGTGTTAATGGCTTTTTAAAAGGTGTTAATGTTGTTTTTAATATGATCTCTTTCTAAACTAGAAAAGCATCCTGACATTCTGGTAGAAAAAACTGATATTCTGCTATCTCAAATAGAAGAAATTGTCTTCTTTTTCCAACAGAAGTGCTTTGATTAGTGTATAAGCTTTGGGTTTTTTTCTGTGTATACAAAATAAGTTACTTCTTTAGACTTTGTAGACTGGACTGATATATATATAAAAGATATAAAAGTGTTTCTTTATGAAGCACTGCTGCTAAGTTCCTTCCTATATTGAGAACAAAACATTGTTTCAAACTGAGCTGAGGAAGTTCCCACTATGTTCACCATAGGACAACAGCCTCAAGGGGAATGGGCTCTGACATTTTGGGGATTCTGTAGGACCTGAATGGAGTCCAAATTACAACAGTGAATTACTATGTCAGGGGCTTCATGTTCAAACTGTTCGCTAATACGGGAATTTCCCCATTCAACCTCTCACTGAGCCCTTCAAAGAATGAAGCTGAGTGGTATTTTTAGCTCAGACATCATAATGAAATAGAAATATCTCCACATTTAAAGTGTGCGTAAGCATGATTGTACTATTAAAATGATTTTATGGATGGAATCGACATCAGAGGGAAATCTAATTTACTTCCTCAAATTGACATGCTGTACTAACCAGATTAACATGCAGACAGAAAAGTAAATGTATGTTTTAATTCTAATTACACCTGGGAATACATCTTTATGGTGCAAATTTTATGTGACTGTAAATACTCTTTGCAATTATGGATGGGCATAATTTGGTACTTAAATTGTTTTGTTTAAAACATATTCTTTATACCTTGTTTCACTTCCATCCTTACATTAAGAATATAATTTCTTACCCTGAAAAACCTTAAGAAAGACACATTGTAATTGTGTCAGAGAAATGTGGCATAAATGCTGGGGAAGTAATGAAGGACTGCTCCCAGTTTCCTAGCCCACATCAATTTGCATGACCTTTGACTAATTCAAGTAAGCTTCAAATATACCCACTTCTTAAAATTAAATGTAAGTTTGAACTTCCTTAGAGCTTCCTAGAAAAAAATATCCTGGAAACTAATACTGCATGATCCTCTGTTTGAGGGTATTGATTGCACTAATCAATATCCAGCGAAAGGACTTTTAATCTGCTCTGCTCCAAGTCAAACAGAAGTACAGTGAGAGTTCTGCACTCACAAAAACTTCAATTTGGCATGGTATGTTAAAAATATCTTTAGACTTCCTTCCTTTCCACCCGCAGCTATGGAGCTGATTATAGCATCCTTAAATCCTGTCTGAATCTGCTAATTTTGCCCAAAGAAGTGATTATAAAGCAATATTGAGTCACCCTGTATATCTAGGGAAGCTGTAAAATATAATTGCAATTATGTGCTGAACCCTCGTGAAAGAATGAGGTCATACAGAATGTGTAAATGGTATCGAATCTTGAAAACAGACACTAACAGAGGTGGCAGTCAGATTTTTCATCCCTTATTTTCCTCTTCTTGGATTAAGATATCCAGGTTACTAGAAAATGCATTTGCTTCTCTTTGGGACATGCTTGAATTGTGCCTGAAAACCAGTTGTGCTGGGAAAGAGAAACTTTGCTGAGATGTGACAATTCCAGGATAGATTTACATAATGTGAGCGTAAATTTGTAAACAATCTCCATGATGCTTGTCACACTGTTTAAATCCATTTGCATTTGTAATCTGTTTCTTGTTTTCTAACTCTGCACTGTAAAGAGTTACTTTGCATTATAGGATAATTTAATGTACACAGAAGGAATGCTTTTGGGGACAGTTGCACCCAAGTGCCACATACTGAGGGAGACAGACTGACTGCTGACCCTAAGGGGTTTGGTATCAGATCTCAGTTTCAGTGCCCTGTTTCTAGTTGCCCAATAGGAGATTCCATTCCAAAACACAAGCAAAGAAAAAACAATCTTGACTCATCAAATAATAGTGTATGTAGGAATTCCTGGCTGATAAAATAAATCCATGCAGCCTGCGTGTTGCCCTAGAGTGGAAGAAAAAAGGATAAGGGCATGTATAAGTATGAAACCTTGCATTTCTAAAACTGGACTTAGTAGATTACATTCTCTCAGCAGGAGCAGTGTCATGATGCCTCAGCTTCTGTACTAGCATTTGCTCTTCCATATTTGAAGAGATATTATTCTACTTTCAGTGTTTTATTATACTCTGCCAGTTTTTGTAATTCAAATCCTCAAACGTTCTTCTGTCTGCTATGGAGAATTGTAAGACTACAGAAAATGAATTTCCTGGCTAATTAAAAGTTTTGTAGGGAATGTTTTATTTAGCTGCGGTGCAACATGTGCCATTCACTTCATCACTGTCAAAAGAAAGTTCTGGTCTATCAAGGTTTGCTATTCAAAGCAGAATTGCTCTTTTGGGGATTGAGTGAACTTTTTGTCTCCTTTTGGTTCTTGTGTATTTAGAAATCATCCTTGAACAAATCTCCCTGAGGAAGAGGCCTGTGTGATAGCAACTTGAAACTGAGCCCTGGAATGAAATTACATTTAAAATTAAATTACATATTTGTTTACAGAAATGTTTTGATTGATTAAATGCCTTAGGACTGCCAAGGTTCCTGTGTTACTAAAATAATTTTAGAAAAATTGTGATTATGTAGCATCTGCTTACTCCCATTCATTCATGTCCAGTCTGATCTGCCAGGAGGGTCCTCTCTGACCTCCTGGAGTGAGTACTGCCTCTCTGATTTCATCTGTTCATTTAGTTGTTGAGGAGTCCCTCTGTTACAAATAAAAGCGCAAGGCAGTTAGTGTGGTATAGGAAGGAGTGTGACCGTTGGTGATAGATGTGGCACCAGAGGAATCTGTGCTGTTCTTGGCTGAAGCCACTTCCAGGCAGGAAAACAATAGCTTGTTTTCTTCCTTCATTTTAAAACCTCCGGATTTCAGGGCAGGAATTCCTTTATACTTTGGATGGGTGGAAAAGCTATAATCAAATGCCTGTGGCAGGTAGACAGGAAGTTTGCAATAGTCTATCAAAGCAGAAGCAGCAAGAAAAAGACCTTAAAGATTCAAGAAAAACAAAACTATTTTGAAGTGTGTTTTAAGGAGCAGAACCTATTGAAGCTCAATCAACACTCTCAGGGTTGATAGCTCTGCAGCCATCCCTGCTGTTGGGAGAGGAATGAAAAGTCAGAAAAGAGAGATTAGCTATGTCTGTCATGCAAAATAGCAAAAAGAAAATTGCTTTGTGTTCTCAAACCACAGTATTTTTTTAAATCAAAATCTTAGAAAAAGTGAGTATGGGACTTAACTCTCTGAAGTTATCTACTTTAAGGTTTTCTAAGCACATGAACTGTTATACTTGGCATAAGTGAGAATAGGACATGCACTTGTAAAAGAAATGCACACATTTAACCTCTTCTATTTGAAATTTATTTCAAGTTCTATTTGAAAGCTGCTGGTAGGGCCTTGACTTATGTTTATTTTAATTACTATTTTCTTTCCTTAGAAACATCCTAAACTTTCACTCAAGTAAAATAAGAGATAGTAAACTCCAGTACAGAAACAAAAAAAGTGAAAGGGAAAAAAAAAAGGGGGGCAATTGGAAGAACTTGCTTGGTGGAAAATCAGTGTTTCTGATTGTGTTTATATCCAACTTTGAGCAGGGAGCCAAGTCTTGGCTAGATGCTCACAGATAACTTTCTGGAGGAGAAGGAAGTTTTGCATCATCTGCTCTCTCAGCTCTTCATGGAACACACTATTGAGCTACTGATTCTTTTGCAGTCCCTCTAAAAGCCTACTAAAACAGGAAAAGACAGAAAAATAAACTTAGTCTTTGTTAGACCTCAAATATTGTATGTTGGTGCATTTTCTATGTAGCACGGTGAAGGCCTTTTCCATGACTTAAGGTCTGTAAGCTTCTGCTGAAAGAAAATAATCATGTAGATATCTTGGATAACAAGCATTTCTAAAGGAAAGTTTTGTGTGGTAAACTTTTTGTTTGCTTGTGGGGTTTATGTGTTTTGTTTTAAAGTCAAATTTCAGTTGAGCTTACCGTTTTGAAGCCTGGAAAGAAGAACCTGTGAGTTATTTTAATTTGAGTCACCAGTTTTCATTAAAGAATGAGAAAGCTTCTAAAAGTGACTTTAAATATTTCAAACAGAAAGTAACTCCTGTGTCTTGTTCCATGTAGACCTGTTCATTGCACCTCATGATGCGTAAGACCTAGACCTGAAATTTTAAGATCTAGCTATAAGACCTAGGTCTGAAATTATGGATATTATTTGTAAAATGTTCCTTAAAACTCTAAAATACATCCAAGCTTCTATGTAAACAAAAACATAACAGCATTCTTACTGGGATGGAAGCCAAACTTTCCCATCTAATATTTTACAATCCTCTGGTCACTTCTTTGTTAATTTCTGTCTCTCTTTGAAATACTAATCACCTACTATACCAGTAAGTGAGATGGGGTTCAGTTTGTTACAGACATATAGTCCAGTAATGCTAATATTGACTTGTGTGTCTGAGCTTGTTCATGTAAATAATCTCAGCAAGCTCATCACTGAGGACAGGAATATCCTAACAGCAGTAAATGTGGAGTCAATGTATTCTCACAAAATATCTTTCCTTCCTGATTTGAATACACTTTTAAAAAATGCATTTTGTGCATTTACACTGAGAATCACTTTCCCAAGTTTAAATAGTCACAATTGTAAATATAGTACTCGATTAGAAAAGGAATAACCATGACCCAAACTTTTAATAAGAATCAATCCTTTCAGACTGAAAATTTTCACTTATTTTATATTGGTATCTCTCAAATATTTACCTGGGTAAAAAAAAAAAAAAAAAAAAAAAGGAAAAAAGAAATGTTGTAATACCTTTTCTTCCAATCCAGAAAAACAGATATTCAGTAGATATCTGAATGTTCCTTCAAACTGGTAGTCTAAAGAGGTTGTTTCCACCTAGCTTTCCTGTCTGCTTGTTTGCCTTTATTGCTCTACAGGGATAAATAGGTTTACTTTTAGTTCACTTTTACAATTATTTAGTCTGAGTTCTTGTAAAGTGATGCAGTCTTAAGGAAACTGGTTAAAACCAGTGTGGTTTTTTTGTTGTTTTTTTGGGTTTTTTTCAAAGCTTCTGAAAAGTCTTGTTGACCAGGAAATTTCTGAGGGGTTGGGTAAGATTATGAAGTCATCAGCCTAAAGAGGGAACTGCTGCTGGCAATTATGGGTATATTGAGCAACTGCATTTTCAAGTAATCCTTGTTTGTTTTTAGCTTTTATGGTAACCTTTCATGAGGCTTCATGTAGCCAGTGTTACTTGTGTTGGGTGAAAACTTGGCTGTGAGATTTATTTTCATTTTTTAAATCCTTTTGTCTTTTCAGACCAAAAAGTAAATAATAATTACTTATGTAAGCACAACAGTGCAGAAGTTCAATACCAAAAGCAGGGAAGAGCAAAGTACTTGTCTGCATGGATATCAGGAATATATGCAGTTTTAGTTGGTAGTAATGGGAATTTGGCAAACAGTTTTTATTTTTCTTATATCCTTTTCCTTTCACGATCTTCCTTTGGGACTTGCTCATAAAGAACTCCAGGAAGAAGTGTCCTGAAGTCCCTCAGAAAATTTCAATTTGGATTAAAGGTTATGCTTGGCACCAAGTCCAGGACCAATAATGAATACAAGGATGGACTGCTTGGTACACACTGCTATTATTCAAGCTTACAAAGGCAGCCAGGCTCCAGTATAACAGGAATCTGAGATTATTATTTCATCTATCAGTTTCAAATAATTTAAATTCAAACATTTCTGCCAATGAGGATATCAAAAATTCATACATGATAGAAGTGACCCTGTGGGGTTTTGTTTGTTTGATGTGGGTTTGGTTTTTTGGTGGGGATTTGGTTGTTCGGTTGTTTGGTTTAGGTTTTGGTTTGTTTGCTTAAAAAGAACTAATTCTAACAGACTTTAAGCACTGAACCATTATTTTATTATTTATGAATATGATCTCAACTAAAGATAATCTGGAAGATATAGAGAAAAAGATACTTTAAATTCTCATATCAGTAGACATTGTAAGGTTTTGAATAAAGCAAATCAGCTCGTGTTAAATGAAACATTAGACTTCACAAGGGATATTTCCATTACTATGATCTTTCAAAAGGTCTTTTCGGTTATAAAACAGAGAAAATGTGTGAATAAATTCTCTGTGTGGTTTTGAAAATATTGCCTTGTAGCTTAGAGGGCACTGGAATGGGGTAGTTTCCATATGGAAAAATTCTGTCACTGGTGGGGCCTTGCATCTTTCATCACTTCTTTTCTGTGGAAAACAAGAAGAGGTAAGGGGAGTTGCTTGGTCTGGATAGGAGGAAAGGTAAGTATAATCTTTTCAGTGGTGCTCAGCAACAGGACTAGGGGCAACAGGCACAAACTAGAATGCAGGAAGTTCCATCTGAACACGAGTAAAAACTTCTTTGTTTTGTGGGTGGTGGAGCACTGTAACAAGCTGCCCAGAGAGGCTGTGGAGTCTCTTTCTGGAATCACTAAAAATCTGCCTGGACTTGTTCATGTGCAGGCGAACTTGCTTTAGCATTAAGATTGGAGTACATGATCCCAGAGGTCCCTTCCAAGCTCTACCCTTCTGTGGTTGATTCTGTCATTCTGTAATCCCCCAAATAAGAAAGAGGTGGGACATATACTGATAGAATCTGTACTGTCTATTTAATATGTATTGCCTATTAAAAATGTGCAGCCAAACTCAGTCCTAGCAACAAGAAAAATGTTTTAATTTAAGCAAAATAAATAGGTTAGGAATAAGGAGAACCAGTTAGTGACTTAAAAGAATATTTAACACTTTCCAGTGAATTATAACCACGAGAATTAAGCTAGCCGATGAAACACAGCTTTTGCAAGTGAGAAAATACATCAGCTGTGATGACAGACCAAACAATAATGTTTTCTGCCTGAGTAGGACTTAGCTCTAATTGGAGTCTAGTTTCTTTGGAATTCCATTCAAGTCAGAAGTCAGAAAATTTGGTAACCTAAACTAGTAAACTCCCATTTCAATGATCAGTGACATATCTTATCACCATCATGACAACTGCCTGAAAATGTCTTTCTCTGCTTTCAGTCCTATGGGCAGATACTCTGTAAAGTACTGGCAATGTTCACCATGTTTTTAACCACTGATTTTTTTCTGTTATTTTTGTGTGTAAGGTATTGTCTAGATAACTGGCATTATTTGAGATCTAAACAGATTGTCAGTCTTGCTTTTAAAGCTATCTGCCGGTTAAGCTATCCTCATAATCCACCTGCATGTCAAATTCAGGGATTGCTTTATAATATACTTAGATACATGGAGATGCCAGGGATTGTGTAAAAATCTCTTTGCTTTGCCAGAGCAAATAAATGAAGGGAAATCCCTGAGGGTAAGAGGTGAATGGAACAGGTGTGATAACTTTACTTCACATTCACTCTGCCTCATACACAGGTGCCATGCAAGAGATATAGTTTCAGTGTTCTTATACTTAATCAATAGTCTGCTACAGAAAAGTATATTTTCATATGTGAGCAGCTGAATTCAAGTCATATAAATCCTAAGGCTCCTGAAAATTATACAAGATGACAAACACAAGATAATTTACTTTTTTTTTTTTCCCCAGTTGAGGCATACTGATCAAGTTTATTATCACTTGAAAACAGAATTGCAGTTTCATACCTGTTGTCTTTTACCTAGTAAAGTGAGATCTTTTTTCTCTGCTGAAAAACACTAGAGAAAGAAAGAGAGAGGGAGAGAAAGAAAGAAAGAGAGAGAGAAAGAAAGAGAGAAAGAAAGAAAGGGAGAGAGAAAGAAAGAAAGGGAGGGAGAGAAAGGAAGAAAGAAATGTGTGTGACGTGATGTGCGTGTGACAGGAAGGAAGGGAGGAAGGGAGGGAGAGAGGGAGGAAAGAATGAAGGGAGGAGGGAAGGGAGAGAGGGAAGAAGGAGAAGTTGCAAACTGGATGATTTCCAATTTACGTGCGTATAACTGAATACAGAATCAGCTCAGATTTGTCTTCATTTAGAAACACAGGCCCTCATCCAGATACCATTAAGACTAATGAAAAGTGCACTCCATTGATTTCACTGACAGTGGATCAGGCCCATTAAGAAAAATGAATTTGTTATCAGACTACTGACAGTTTCTATGCAGACTGGAAATGATGCAATCCTTTGTAGACCAAAAGAACATGTTTTTGGAACTTCTATATGAATTCCAAACAACAAAAAGAATTTTTGATAAGTAATTAACAATTAAGCTAGTGCCTGTGTGCTGTTGTGTTTGTCTTACTGAGCAATACTGCTGGCAGAGTATAATATGTCTCTTGGTTATGCACCAAAAGGTAAAGAAAAGTATGTGCAACGACTGGGATTGTATTTCCAACCTATCAGTCACTGTGACTGCACTAACTTTAAAAAGAAAACAATTACCTGTGGTATACTTCCAATAGATTACTCCTATTCCACAGTCTAGGCAGAAACAGATAAAAACCTGGTATTGTCTTTTCCTGACACTAAATGGCTAATATGAAGTTAACTCAAAATGACTGTTTAGCTCTGGGGAAAGAATAGCTGCACATTTTTTATTTAGAGTACCAGAGGGGTTGAATTTGACTTGCACTTAGAATTGGAATATTGCAGGATGTGCCAGTGTGAGTGCTCTGTGGGGAAATGATTTCTCTCCTGGTGGAACTAAGGTTGAAGCCACTCATCGGAGTGCCCTTGATTTATCTCACTTGCAACATTACCTCTTCTTGCATGTATGGAGCAAATCAGGTATTTGCTCATGTATGATTTTTTCAGTAGACACCATGTGCATATATAGTCCTAGGACCATACAGAATTAAAACACAGCAAATGCCTGTTCTTTCTGTTTTGCTTTGCATCACATAGTAATGTCAAACCTAGCGCTCCTTAAAATAGGATTGTCTCTTCTGCTGTTCAGAAAGGAACAACACATCTAGAAAGTGTCACCAATTTGCATAAGCCCAACCAGTAAAGCCCAAATCTCAGCCTAGTCCATGTCCATGAGTATTACAGGAAAGATGAGATTTTAACTTTTTTTTTCTCTCCAGCAACACAATGTTTTTATGACACACTGTGTTTACTAGCTTTTGAAGAATTTATGCTTACTGAGGCAGTGAAAGCAAGATGAGTCTCACACAAATTCTGGGAAGATTTTAGCAGAGAAAATGCTAATAGTAGCTTCACTGCTAGTTCATCTCAGGAGAAAATAAATGCACAAACAGGCCAATTCATTCAGGAGATGACAAAACCTGACCTCACATCTGAATTGAATTCACTTCTGGGATGCATGAGCATTGCAGTTCTGTCCCAACGCAAAGTCAAACAGCTTAACTTTGTGTGGTTTTCCCTGGGACACAAGAAGGAAGCACTTCTTTCAGAGCAGATCTTTTGCTAAAAATCAGTGGCCAGCAGCACTGTTTCCTAGAAGATCTGAATGGGAGATGCAAGGGTGGAAAGAGCTGGAGCTGTTTTGGATGGCTGGATCAGATCTCCTTCCACACAATTGCTACATGGTCAATGCAGGCCAAGGCATCACCTAGGTTTGGGTGTTTTGTCGATTGAAGCTCAAATGCAGCTCATATTTGAACTGAACCACCAGTAAACATCACTGTCCAGTTCTTACGGGAAAATATAATTAAAAAATAAAGATCTTTGATGTGGCCTATTTTATGGTTATTCTAATATAAGCTTTTGGTTACACATTTTTACACTCCTATGTTTGCTTTTGTTTATTCTTTACCACTTTAAAAATGTCACTGACTGCTGCTCTGAACTCATGTTGTAAATAGCTGACTAGCAACAAAGTTGTTCTGAAGGACAACAAAAACAATAAAAAAATCCTTTTGTTGACACTGATGACATTCCATAACTAGACCTTGAAAACCTGGATCACATGAGCTTTTTTCAATAACTGTAGCTAAGCAAGGACTGTCCATGCTTTTGAAGTAGTCAACAGGTCTCTTTTTGTTTGGTTTGTTAAGAAAGTTCAATGGAGCATTCAGGGATAATGGTGCATAGAGACATGGCTTTTTCATTCTTAGTACATCACAATGAGCATCTCAAGATTTCTGGGTTTTCCTGTGATCTATATCTCTATAAAGCTCCAAGACAAAGTACTTATTAAAGGGAAATATTTGGTTAATTTCAATGTCTTTAATAAAATAAACAGCAGTTAAATGTTGTCACACAGTTCTTAAATCCATCTTATGCAAAAGGTCCAGTACTTGAAGTAGATTTAAGAAAACTCTGGCAAGGAAGTCACTTCATTTTTGAAATGACTTCATATTTGAAGTGACTAATCTAGTTACTGATCTGAAAATTCAGAGAAATCCCTGATTATTAGTATTTGCAGAATTTAGACAAAAATTTAAAGGCAGGAGTGCAGAGAAGAGGCCCAAATATAACACTGGAACTGTGAACTTGATGCCTATTCAATTTTGGGAAGCTATCATGAAAAGAAAGCAGGCATGTGAAATTTTAGAAAGGGAGAGGGCATAACATATTTGTTTCATCAAATTGTATACACCTAAAAGATGAGGTGCTAAGAAAACATGCAATTTGGGCTTGTCAAAACACACCAAGTCAACCCATCTTTGACAGTGCAGCTAGCCTACTCTACAAGTGAACAAAGTAGTTGTGAAATAACTTGTCATTAGCAAGCCTAGGCTTTATTATCTATCTCAGCATAAGCAAACATTCTAGTTTGAACCTTATTAGTGCTAATTTAACTTCCTTATCATCAGCTTTTAGCTCAACATAACACCACAACTTGTTCCCTCTCCCTTAAGCAGCATTCCTGATGCCTGGTGCACTTGAGTCACAGTTCAGCTGGGAAGGTCTTTAGCTTGTGATCACCAGCCTAAACATCTAACGTAAGAGGTGTTACTCAACTCCTTTATGCCAGTTGCCTAAAACTGCTTTATCTAGAGGCCTTTAATTCCAACCAAAGCTTTAGTGATGAGCCCACCCAGGCCGTTTGGAACAGAGTCCTACATGATGACAATGAGTGAGAGAGTCCTGATATCTCCCACATGCTGTGTGTTAGTGTCCAGGCCCTTGTGCAAGAATCAGAGAGTGGTATTGGGCTGGCTGACAGCAGTTGTTAAAGTTAGATTAGTGCAGGTGCTGAAAGACTGGACTGGGAAACTCCATAATAGGAATTGAGTGAGGGATATAGTGGGGCCATAGTGAATGACATTGACTAAAGTAAGTACAGCTTGTGTAGTAGATAAGGTCCAGGCAATATGAGGTCAGACAGACCAGGGTTTAGCTAGGGATGTATGTCTGAGATGTGGAGATGTAGGAGCTGGAAACAGCACTGGACAAGACTGCTGTGTTTGTGTCACACCTTGCTGCAGCATGCCACCATTGAAGAACCACAGCAAAGCATTCAAGAGGAGCAGCAAAATGGCAGCAAATGGCAGCAAAAGTCTCCTATAATCTGTCTTCCTGGACTGGAATCAGATGATGTTCCAACCCAAACTATTCTATCATTCTATGATCCTATGTCTTAGAGGAGAGAAAACTATGCTAAGGATGCAGTAAAAAGTCAGTAGGTTCGTAAATACCAAATGACCACAAATGCTAAACCCTCTGGCATCTCTGTTTGCAGTTAGACATAAAAGAAAGAACTAGCAGCACAAGAACTTTCACCACAGCTTCTTGAACTTTCACTGCTAGATTTATTTTTAATGTTGATGTAAGGTACTTAATTTACACTGCACATTTTGGGCATAATGTGTAAAATACTAATTTCCACAACAAGCTGTCATTGTAGGATGAATGGGATTTATAAAAGGATTTCTGGCTAATACGTTTTTGGAAGTTTCTATTCTGGAAATTATTAGTTGCTATTATAATTTCTGAGAACCCACGTAGTGTAATAACTAGGCACCAAGTATATAATTATGATTACTCTGAAGTGTGTTTTTCAAGCTAGGAGGACATGGCCTTTCTTGTATGCTTAATCGTATTCAAACCATTCAGAAGTATGTTCCATCAAGAGGGCTCATGTTGCAGTGACAGATCCCACCCCTAATTTTCTCTAATATTCCCTATTTAAAATTTCTCCTTAAACAGTGTGTCACATACCTGCATTTGTGCCTCAGGCACCTATTCTTGCTGAGTACATTCATTCTACAGGACTTCCACTGCTGTATAGATAATAGCTCTTCCACATTTAACAGTCTTTATTTCACTCCTTACCCAAACAGTCAGCAGTTGGGCATCACCAGTTCACTGGGTTTACTGAAAGAAAAGTAGCAAGACTTTTATTTCAGGTGAATTTAATAGTGCCTTATAGGATCTTCTAAGGCAGAGTCTTTAACCTGCGTGGATCCATCACACTGGTGTTAAGTGTGAAAATCCACACATTCTCCTGGGCACTGCATTTATTATGATGGTGTCCCTTCTCCAAATTGCTAAATCTGGATGAGGAAACAGGTCCTAAAGTTATGACTTACTATAGCACAAATGTAGAGAATATCAGGGTTTTTTTAGACTGACAACCAAATCTTGAGAATCTGCTGAAATAGCTATCTGAAAGGCAAAAAGGATAGCTTTTTCTTTAGATATCAGGCAAATGATTAATTTGGGGACTTACGCCCAGTTTGGAGTTGGAACCTAGGATAGGCACAATTCCTTATAACACCATGACAGTGTGCTAGAAATGTTCCAAATACTGCAACTGAGCATCTTGTGGATTGTAAGAAATTTGCCCTGTGGGCCTGTGGCACCGTATGTCTAGCAGGTAGCTGACAGCTGTTCAGACTGAGTGTAAATCAAGAAGAATTTAAGTAAAATGCAGATACTACAGCAAAGCACATCAGCAGTGTGACTGAGGCAGAACGCATACACTATAGTGGGCAAAAGGAAATATGACATTGCAGTCTATTCTCACTTTTATCCTGAGGAACAGCCAACATAGTCAGCCAGGAAGAATCTCAAATCACACTAAAAACTCTTATTAGCTGGAATTGCCTTGACTTGCACAGCAAGACTTCTGTCTCCTCTTTTTATTTTGTAAGAAGAAGAAATAAAGGTAGGTACTTAATCTTTTGTAGCACTTTGCATGCAATAAGTGCCTATAGAAAGTGTTTATGAGTCTATATTGCAGCAAGTATAGAATATGTTGTTGAATGACATTTCAATAATTGCTCTCTTTCTGGTTCTTTTTCAAGGTACAGCTATATTCTTTTTTGATTCATATAGATATAGCTGTGGTATAGTTATTTCATGAGGCATGGAGCTCATGCCTATAGCATGCTGATAACAATTGCTAATCATGCATTAACTCTTCACAAGTCATTTACATCTGCCCTTTATGCATGAACAAACACTGCCTCTAAGAACTTTGAAACTGACATGCTAATCCTTTTAACTGCTGACTTCTATCTCAATTCTTAAATGACAGTATAATCCACAAAAGAAATTATACTGGCACTAAATGTGTTCAGCCAATTAATAATTACACAGCCATACAGTTTAACATAGCATATAGGTTAGATGTATATGCATACAAATAGTCATCTTTTGAATTATTTTTTTCCCAGAAAAATTCTGGGACAACCTTCCTGAATTATCCAAGGTTTATTATCTTACATGCAGGAAATGAGCCTGAACAATTTTAAAGAGAGATTTAGCTGGTCTTCTAATATTACTATAAAGGATTTTGTGCAAAACCTTATAACCCTGGGCAACCTGTTCCAGTGTTCCTTTACCCTCATGGTAAAGAACTTGGGGTCATTGCCATAGTACTTTCATTTTAGCAATAACAAAGCAGGGAAATAAAACCTTGATGCCATACACACAGCTTGACAGTATTTTGCACATGGAGATCCGTCAGCAAAGGCATAACTACATAAGAAATGCAAGTAATAAAATGCATAACCCTGCAAGGAACCTACATTCTGAGCGGCTTATGCAAGCCAAATTTTCTGTTTATCCATGACAGTTTTAAGACATGTTTCTACTTCCTGTGAAATGCTGGCATTATTCATCTGATTATTACTATTATAATCAATATATGCCATTGCTGCGCTGACACAGCTATTTATCTACAAGACACATAAGGCCTGTGCAACCTGTGCTGGATTCTATGGTCCTACTCTGGCAGGAGGGGTGGACTTGATGATCTTTGAAGGTCCCTTCCAGCCCCTAACATCCTATGATCCTAATATAACACAGGCGTATTGTACTTACCAACTATACCATGTTTGAAGGGATACATAATTCAAATATTTTTTTGTTTGTTTAATTTTAATAAATGATACACTTCATTGTGCATGCAGCTCTCTCAAAAGCCTTTATTTTAGAGCTTCCACCAAAGCATAATAGTCTGGATTTGCCAGCATTCAGACTGACTCTGTAAGGATCATCTGTCACACTCAGTATCTGTAAAGGAGAGAGAGATAAGGGAACTGGAACATTAAGGAAGACAGGCTAGAATTTTCTTCATCTGATGGTTCATCTGTTACTTTGCTCACTGCTGAGTTTGCTCCTTTAAGTTTCCGTACTTCAAAATGGAATGAAAATCACTAGTCTTTCTAGAAGTAAGGGCATAAGGAGCCTTCCACAGTTCTGGGCATTGGTACCAGAAAGGAGACACCTTTCATACCAAACACTTTTCTAGTCCCTCTTTCCTACAATGACCTACAATGCAAAGAGGGTATACACCTCTTTACAACAGCAGAACAGGAAAAAAGAGCAAAAAGCTTTCAGCATGCTTTAGAAATCAGTCTTTCTTAGAAGCCTTGTAAACCTCTGTACTTTCTGGATATCACCAAACCCCTCACCATGTGACAGGTGATTGAAGTAAAACATTTCTGTAATTACAAAGATTGCCGAACATTAAATCCTTTTAAAAATTCTATTTTCTGTTTGTGCGAATTACATCAACTCAGTTTATAAGAAAAACTAGTTTGGCAAGCATTGAAACTAATGAAATCTGATTTCCAATCAATGTGGGGCTTGAGGCTGCCTGGATTTTTGACCTAATTAATCTGAAAGCTAAGGCTGTTAATAGAAATGTTAAAATACATACTCACTTTCCTGGAGGGAAAAAAAACCCAGCAACAACCAAACAACAACAACAAAACAATAACAAAACCAACAAACCAACAAACCAGATAAAGGCTTTAATAAAATTTAATCAGCTATTTCACATGACAACTTCTGTTTTTCAGTCATAATTCCTCCTGTAGTAAAGTAGGTACTTTATGAATTTTATATATAGCTGTGTTCAAACAATCTGTAACAGCTTTCTCCCAAGTGGACTTTCTGATGTCTAGTAATCACTCATGCCAGCCTGCATTCTTTCCCACATTTTTGCCTTCTGCAGGAACATTAGCTGAATCTATCTTCCCAGCCAGCTCACTTGGCAAAATACACAGGACTTCATCTCTCTGGGCTCTCTGATCTTTTTTTTCTTTTTTAATGTGGTATCAAGCAGTTGAAATAAATAACAAGTTTTCAACAAGCTGTTTGAAACATGCACACATACAGAATGTTATTACACAAAACTCATTACCTTGAGAAAATAGACTAAAGAAAGTGACAAAGCAGAATAAATTCTATCTTATACAGCTACAACATATCTTTCATGTGATTGAACAGTGGATATGGACTGATGGATCTTCAGCTTTCCATGTTCTATTACTGCATACTAAAGGATTAACATCCCTGGGCTGATCATTAGGAAACACCTTGTTGTATTTTGCATATGGTTTACACAGCTATTTTCTAGTGATCAGGATTATGTCTAAGATCCGAAATTCCTGGGAATTAGTCCTGAAACAGAGAAATTAACATCATTAGATATTCCCAACAGTGGACACAGCAGCATTTACAAGAAGAGGAAAGAAAGCTAAATCCACTCTGAAATATAATGGAAGCTGAGACAGCAGTGGATCTGCCCTGATACATTAATTTACCAGTAAACTTCTATTTGAGTTACTTTTCCTCAATAGGATCTCTGAATTACAAAACACCACCAAAATCGATCAGCAGAACCTGTCCCATTACTTGTGATCAAAGAACTTGCTAGTACAAGGCTGTTGTAGGAGGCATTTTTTGCCAGTCCTTGCTGTTTGGACCTTGCTAGGTTGGCTGGCACTGCAATGGGATTATTTGAACAGTGTGTGGGCTGTCCTTCAAAGTCCTGTAAGCATGACAGCTTTGGCTTCTTCTGGCAAGTGCTGAGCAAGACGGTATCATGAGCAGTGTGATTATTCTGTCCCTGCGAGACTGACAGGAAGGTGCTTCCAGGTAAGAAACCAGCTCTCTGTGACCTTGACCAGGTTTTATACAGTGAGAGGCAGGAGAAGAGGCCTTTCCCACAAACCCTTCCCTACCAGCACTTCCTTGAGAGCTGACATCTATCTCATTAAGTGCACAAAACATGACTTACTGAAGTTTATCTTGCAATATCTTATATTACTTGTGAAGCATAAAAAACATACTGCTTAGATATCTTACCAAAGTGTGTCCCTTTTCTTGTTTTGCCACATATATTAGCTATAGAAAGGTATTAGCTGTATGATCGTATTTAATGTGAACCTGAAGGGCTGGACTATATTCATTTTCATTTCATGCCTTGTGATGATGAGTTACCTCAAATATTCATCTGTCCTTAGGTGTTTACAACCATAGCTGCATCAAGAAACACTTGAAAATGCCAGTGGATTTGCAGACAGCCCAAAGGTGGTCATTAGGTGCTTCGCATACAAAGGGAGCAAGCAGCCAGGCTCAGTGGCTGCAGGTAGCAGCAGGCAGAAAGTGGAGCCTGCTGTGGCTGCAGTGGCTCAGGCTACTGTTCCTGACAGTAATTTGTTTTTCTGCTGCAGCTACTGTGGGCACTATAGATGCTTGTTTAAGGCCTTCTTAACACAAACAGGAGACACATCTGTCCTCATATATTGCTGTCTTATTTTTCACGTCCCTATCCCCAGCATCACAACAAAAGTGCAGAAAATTGGAAATGGCAATGGATACCTGGTCTCAGACACATCTATGCCAGTCCTTCTAGCACAAGTACAGCATCCTGGTTTCTGTTTCTGAGGTAAAGTTCAGAATAGTGTTTTAAAAATTAAGCTCTTTTTTTTTTTCCTTTTTTTTTTCCCCCCTCCCGTGGAGACCGTGTTATGGGAAGGCTCTGGGCTTTGAATTCTGTTTCAGGAAACAACTAAGAATCATAAAATCATAGAATTATTTCAGTTGGAAAAGACCTCCATTATCATCAAGTTCAACCATTTAACAACTTCACATTGTTTAATTTGCAAAGTCCTGTATTTGAGCTGGGAAACTCTTGAGACATCTCTGGCCTTAAACTGACCCATGGCAGTAGATTTTTCCAACTGCATGTATACATATGTATTTATGGCAGTATATGTATACTGCATGGTAGAAAATTCTGAAGGACACAAGATTATTTTTAGAATGTGTCTATAATTCAGTTAGGGCAGGAACATTACTCAGAAGGTAGAGCTGAGGCACCCTACATTTGGATATTAAAGAATCTGCTTGCTGCCCTCTGTGTCATATGCACCAGGTCATGGGACCACTTCTTTCTCATTTGCCAAAGAAGTTACTTTCTTCACATTTTGTGTGCCATTATATTGCTGTCTAAACCCCATCAGAGCTTGCAGGGTGTATTGCACTTCCTCAACTTGGAACCATTCCGAAGAATAAAAATATTCTCCACTCTTTTGTGGATGGAAGCTCTGTCACTGTATACCAGAAGTGATAAGAAATAAGTCTGAAAGATAGAGAAGATTTGAAAATGCTCATAATTTTCAGTGAATTGGTTGCTAAAAAGAATGTGAGACAGTGGGGACACAATCTCTTTGAACTGTAATGGGAGGCTGGGCATTTGCTAACCTAAGACTACTCATCTGTATAATGATGTTTGTGCATTTACAAACTTTAGGCCATGTAGCTAATGTAAGCAAGAAGTTCAACATGTATTTAGAATAGAATAGAATAAACCAGGTTGGAAGAGACCTTCAAGATCATTGTGTCCAACCTATAAACCAATCCAACCCACCTAAACAACTAAACCATGGCACCAAGCACCCCATCAAGTCTCCTCCTGAACACCTCCAATGATGGTGACTCCACCACCTCCCCGGGCAGCCCTTTCCAATGGGCAATCACTCTCTCTGTATAGAACTTCTTCCTAACATCCAGCCTAATCCTCCCCTGGCACAGCCTGAGACTGTGTCCTCTTGTTCCGGTACTGGCTGCCTGGGAGATGAGACCAACATCCGTCTGTCTACAACCTCCCTTCAGGTAGTTGTAGAGAGCAATAAGGTCACCCCTGAGTCTCCTCCTCTCCAGGCTAAGCAACCCCAGCTCCCTCAGTCTCTCCTCAATAAGCTCCTTACTTATGTCCAAGGAGCTCCAGAAATAATTTTATACATGAAATTTCCATCTGCAAGGTATCCATTTATAACACCTTTGAAGTCTATAGCAACTGGAAACCCAACATTTTTTGTACCAAGGATGCACATCTATCCCCAAAACAAGCCTTCCCACTTTTTCACAGAGTCTTCAATTTAAAAGAAGCAAAGGTAACTACTGAGGAAAAAAAAATATTATACAAATATGGACATATAAAACGAATGCAGTATTGCATTCCGCCTTCCTCCCATCCTCCTCAACCCCTCTCTGCTATCCCCTTGGTCCTGCCAACTCTACTCAGCGTCTTTCGACACAGCTATTGGATGCGTTCTTCTCCGGGGACACCGGGGTAATGTTTCCCCAACTCTTCCTCACCTCCCACTGTCCCGTCATTGTTTCGTCTCCGGAGGCGGGAGGGCGGGGGGAAAGCGATGGGTACCAGCACGCCGTCCACTTCCCCCGGCCCTCCCGCCGGAGACGCCGCTCGCCCAGTGCCCATGTGCGGGCGGGCGGCCGGGACATGCTCACTGGGAGAGCGCCGCGCCGCCGCGCCCGCACATGCTCACTGGACGCGGAGGGCACCGTCGGAGGTAGGGGCTGGTTCCGCCGGTGGGGGAGCCGCGCTTTCGCTCCGACCGGGCCGCGACATGGCGCACCGCCCGTTCCCCGGTCGCAACTGGCCCTGATAGCGGAGGTCGGGGAGGCAGCAGCGGACCGTGTGGCGGTGAGCGCTGGGCACCGGCGGTGAGGGCCGTAGCGGTGGCGGGGCTGCGTATGCCTGTGAGGCCAGTGCCCCACGGTGGGGCGGGTGGGGGCCCTGCCCGGGAGCCTGGTTCTCGCCGGGCGGAACCTCCGAGGCTCCGTCAGCACCTCGGCCAGCGCCGGTGGCGGCGGGGCCGGGCCGAGTGGTGGGGTCTGAGTGAGCGGCGGCGGGACTTGGGAGTGCAGCCCCGAGGGCAGCGCCGGACACGTCCCACAGCTGCGGTGGGAAGCGATCCCTGCGGAGAGCCTTGCCCGTTTCGTCCTCCCGTTCTCCTCACGGTGCTTCCGCAGCACTCGGCAGCACGGAGGCCGCTCCCTCCGCGGTGCTGGGGCCGGTGGGAGGCCTCTAGCCGGGCCGGGCAGGCGAGAGAGGAGGTAGGGGAGCGGCAGGGGCAGCTTCGCCACCGTTACCGGCCGGGGAGCACTGGGGCTGCGGCTCCCGAAGGAGACCGAAGCATCCCAGTGCCCGCCGCAGGTGGGAGGTGGGAAAGCGAGGCAGCCACTGCTCCTTAGAAACATTTTTTTACAAACTAAATAAAAGTAAAAGGTGCAGCTGGTGCTGAGGCAACTGCAAGGTTTCTGCGGGCCTAAGGAAACCCTTGAGAATGATCTGTGGGATGGGAAACAAATGTAATATGCTCGGGGCTTGGTGGGGCGGTGACCAAAGGCAGATGGAGCTATCTCTGGCCAAACACAGCCCCCAACTCCTGGCCTTCGGGGTATGTGCTTTCACTCAGGAGAAGTTACAACATTAAACCGAACACAACATAACAAAGCACAGTGGTGTTGGTTGTGTTTAGTCATCTTTGCAAGGCCCTTTCAGTGCTGGCTCTGCAGTGGGAATACTTTGTGCAAAATAGCCATTTGTATTTAAATTCTGTCCATATAGTTAAATCTTCAACCCTTTCTCATAACATTGATATGATTGCTATTTCATCTGTGCAAGGTCACAGAGGGCCGGCAAGTTGTCTGTCTTGCTAAATGACTGGTTGGTCACATTTAACAGTATTGAATACAATTGATACATGACACAAAAATTTCATCAAGAAATGAGTAACTGTTTCCAAGTTTCAGAGGTTTTTGCATAAGCAGCCTTTGAAGGGCATCACGTTTATTTCTTAGACAGAGTGCAGCAAACTTGCACTTAAATCTGTTCTTCGCTGTCAGTCTCGTTGGAAAGCTACCTGACTCTCAGAAAATTGCCGAAGTTGTTTCTGTATCAGAGGTATACCTCAACAGATTTCTCTCCCACAAGACAACTAAGATCAGGCTTTTTTTTTTTTTCCCTTTTAAACAAAAAACAACCAAACACATTTGTTTACTTCTTGTAGGTTGTGTTACTATTTGCTGTATTTATGCCTAACATAAAACTCTTTCTTTTATTTTGCCACAGACTGAAGGTTTCTCTGAAGATTAATCTTCAAGATGAAGTTCTTACTAGTAGTTTTCTTTTTTGTCTCATTCTCCTTATGGGTTGAAGAAGTCTGTTCCAAAGAGAAGTCTTCAAAGAAAGGAAAGGGGAAAAAGAAGCAATATCTATGTCCATCGTATGTTCCTTGTTTCTTTTATGCTTTTGTGTGATGGTGATTTTGCCATATTTTTAATAGTGGAAATTACATGGCAGTTGAAGTAGAAGGTGATGATTTTGTGCTGAAATAATGGGGTTTGGGGGGCTATAGTAAAAATTGTTTCTCTTCGCAGGGGGTGGGTGGAATTCCAACCTGGTGTCTTGCTATTTATGTGGGGAAATAGTAATGTAGTCCCATGGTGCTATGCTGTTTAGTATTGTATTGCAGGTGCACTGAGAAAAGCTAGGAGAATTTAAAACTGTTGTACAGAAATTTGGTTTCTGGTTAGCTTTGTCCTGTAGGAGAAGGATTATCCTGCATATAGTCTTATTGCACACTGAGTAGAGCTAAGGTCTTCAGCATCTTTCACCAATTATTTACAGTACAATAACTTCTATGGAGATGGATTGATTATTGCCATACAGCATGCACTATGGAATAATCTCTGCAAAAATATAGTAATGGAATTTCTTGACCGAACAGAGAATATATTCTGGACAGCTATGATTACCTGATGTTAAAAATGCTCCCTCTTTCTAATGCCTACCACAATTTAGGTTGCGATCCATGGGACAGTACAAAGATTTTATTTGTGAATTGTGAATGGTCATTTTTTTGGCCAGCCTTGGTCATCTTTTTAGTGTTACAGTGTAAATAGCTGAGGAAAAAAATTGATGGAATATAATAAGTTGCCAAGAAGTGTAGAAAAGCACTATGCCTCAAATGGTAAAGCGCTATGCCTCAAATTTGTTTAGGCAAATTTAAACCACATTTTTTTCTTTGCCTATAGAAGAGGACTAGGAGATGAGAATGACTATTTAATGTTAGTAGGCTTTTTCCAAAGGGAAGGGGAAAAAAAGAAGAATAACCAGATGGAGCATGTTTCTTACATTTTTCACTTTTTAAGTATTTGCAGTTTATTTGTAACCCAATTTTGTTTGAAAGTTTCTACATATGGTGAGTGTTTTATTTTTTTCTTTTTTTTCCTTTATTTTGTATCAAGCCTGAAAGAATGAGATAGATCTTAGGATTAGAATACATTAAGATGCAAGTCTCAGGTGTGATTGTGACTCATCTGAAATGACCCCCCACCCATTCTACCCGCTTTGTATAGTTAGGCTGAGCTCTGAATGGAGCTTTTGGTCTGAGTGACTTTGAGGATTTGTAGCAAGGAGAGAAATGTCATCATTCCCAGGACAGGTATCAGAATGGAAGTCCTCAGAGCATGCGTTACACAGTTGGGAACTTAATCCAGATCTTCCATGGTCTAATTGAAGCAGCCAGCGTTTCCCCCCTGTTCTTGACTTGGTCTTAATGAGAATTCAGAACATTGATGTCATTTTATACTGGCAACTGGGTGGATTCTTTTTGGCTGTTTTCCTTTTAACCACAGTACTTCTTTGTATCCTGTCCTTTTTGATACCACTTATCTTGCAATCATTAAATATTATTTAACTTGTCACCAATATACTTGAAAAGCACTGAATAGATGCTCTAAGTTTTGAAGTGATACTTTTACATTCTAACCAGTTAAAACTTTCCACAAGAACACTATCAGAATCCAGTATTTGTCTGATGTATTGCATGTGCAGTGTTGCTACCCAGAATTAATTGCCATAGAGCTAAGCCCTGCTGGATTTTCTGAATACTGAACAAGTTGTCTGTATCTTACTTGGCTGAAGTTCACAGTTTGAGAGACAACCACTTGTAATAGCAGGGTTGCAGGATTGCTGCTTCTGTGGCTGGCACCTAAAAGATCTCTCGTGTGAATAAGCAATGAAAATCAATTCTGTCTTGCAGAAAAAATATCTAGTGCTGTCTTAGCTCAGGCTACTGCTGATGGCAAACTTTCAATCATCCTCATTTTTTTATAATCTCTCACTTCTTGATTTGGTGACACTCTGCATTATAAAAAAATGCTGCCTACTCAATAATTATTTTTTTTCCTGTGGAAAAAAGTAAAGAATATTTCCTCAGAGACAAACCAATATCCAGGACAGTGGAGTGGGAATTAAGTGGCACTATAAGAGTTTACCAAAAATAGTCTCAAAGGTAGCAGTTGAATGACAAATTTATAGTAAATCATGAAAGAAATCTTTTGGAAGAGTGTACTGTATCTTTTTAGAAGACAAGGAATAGAATTTTGCTTCACTTATGAGATGGAATGATACAAAATCCTAGTGAAAATACACATTTATGAGTTTGAATCTTAGTGTGCTTCTAATTTACAGTTGTTACTGGTACAATAAAATTTAAGGCTTAATTATATACAATTATTGCTTTTTGTTTCCTTACAATGTGTGAAAAGCTAAGTCTTACTGTCTCAAGAGAACAAAACCCCACATTATTAATCATATAAATAACAGTCTTCTCTTCACAAACTTTGTAATGAAGTTGAAATGCATACAAATAATTTTCCAAGGAAAATTTATACTGAATCTGAATCAGAAACTTACTGCCTGAGTTCCTTAGTTTGATGTTAAGAAATGGATGATTATAAGACTGGTTTGGGACTTGGGCATTAATTTATTTATATGAAAATAGAGCATACCTGAACTTTTCCTTTTATAGCTTTCCAGAATACAATCCTTTCACCAGATGTGCCCCTCTGGCATTAAATTAACTGCCATTAGAATAAGGAGAAAACAAGCTGATTAGAAACCCCATAAAAAGTTCATTATTGTCTAATAAACAGGTATTTTTCTTCCTTCAGTTACAAAAATTCTACTTTGTATTGTAGAGCAAAACTTCTTTGTTGTGATTATTCATAGCACTGTACCTCTGGGAGCTTTATGTGATAGAGACTTTATTGGGCATTTTATTTTCATTTATGCCTGAAATTGTTCTTCCCATTTTTTTTTTTTTATCAAGGGATTTCATGAAACTGATGTTTGAACACTTGGTTCTTAGTTTGATTTAATGCTTGCTCAGAACAGATGTAAGACTTCACATCTTATGTTTAGAACTTTGTTTTTCTGACCTCAGGCTTTCCAAATGACACAGACTAATTATACTTGTGTCTGATTCCTGAATGTTCATTGATTAACAAAGAAATTGATATATTAGGCCTAAAATCCTCTAATAGGGCATGTTGCAGCATAAATCTGAGTGGCTGGCTTCCACAGATGTGTAGTGCAATAAAACATAAAGCAAGCTATTTCTCTATGGAAAATATTTATTTAAAAAAAAAAAAAAAGGAGGGAAAGAAAGAAAAAGAAACAAGTCCACTTCTTCAAGAAAAGAATTATGATTTTTATGGATTACAGTCATCTGTTTGCAAAGCTTATTTTGAAATTCACTATACTGAATACAGATGATTTTGATATAGCAACAGGTGGATTTAGTCATTTCATCTCTTTTTTGATTGAAGGCTGCCCGTCAGCTGTGTTACCTTTGTTACTTCATATTAACAACTTCATTATTTCTTGTAAACATGAGGGACACTTAGCTGTGACTCTTTCTAAGAGCACTGCTGAAAAATGTTTTTCCTTTTGTTACATCATATGAAATACTTCAGTTATGTTTGAGCTGCTGTTGTTATCCTCCTTAGCTCTGAAGGTCTCCTCTCCAAACTACTTGTGATATCTCTAGACAAACACAGGAAGTTTGCTTATGACAGTGCTATAGAAGGCATGAAGATAGAATAGTGTCAGGCAGCAGTTAACACAATCGGTTATGGCTGTGCTCATAATCCTAGTTATTCCTATTAATTATGGTTTTAGAATGAATGAACTGTTGACTTGCACAGTCAACAGCTTCATTTCTGAAGATCACCCAGTGTCTTTAATGCCACTGCAGTGCTAAGAGTATAATCTCAATCACTAAATCTTTTTTTTTTTTTTTTTTGTCTGGGTATCACATTTGTGTTTTTAAAGCAGCATTCCTCCTCCTCATTATGCAGTTTTCCATGTGAAGACCTACATCCATGTAGATTAGATTAATAAATAGATTAATTAAATACCCTGTACTCTCTGTAGAGTTTTTCTAACCCACAAATCAGGAGTAAAATCATATTTTGGCTTGTATTCAGTAAAGCTTATCAGCTTCTTCAGGAAACTGTGAAATGGCCCTCTAAGCCCTCCAGAAAGCATGGCTTGTGCCATCTGCCAGGGCAGAAGCTTAGAAAGGTCACAGATGCCAAGGTTCAATAAACAGCTTCTTTGAAAAAATAACAACAAAAGACAGTATAACTAGGGAAAAAAGCCTTTGATGTGTTTAAAACAGTTTTCTGAAAGCTTATCCTGAAATTTCTTCTGGTTATCTGCCAGCTTCTGACACACTCTTCCCGTAAAGACTCAAATAGAAGTTCAAAGTGGATCTTGTATCTTGGATCCTTTCCACCCTCCTGTGGACATGGACTTTGTAAATTTATGTCCAGATTTTGGGTATGCGTGGCTTTTCTAGCTGTTGTATGTGTAAATGTAAATCTAAGTGTAAATGTAAATATAAATGGTGGGAGAATGGAATCATCTCTGGCTTCATGCCAGTCTTGTAGAAGACACTATTGATAGTTTTGAACATTTTCATTTTTAAGTATGATGGGATGATTGATACAGTTTGTGGGAGAAGATGGAATGAAGTTGAAAGACAAGCCTGAATTACATCTCACAGTTATTCTGAAGATAAGTCCTTTGCAGATTCCAGGTCTGGTTCCTATAAAAATTCTTTTGCCCCACAGTAAGAGCAGCTGCTCAATGGTTTCATTATTCTGTAGATCGTGATTTTCATGGAAAGCTGTGATCCTGGACAGATAGGGCCACATTGCAGGAAATTTTGGGAAATTGTTTTCAGAATGAATAAAACTCCTAGAGATCAAAAGATAAAGCTATATAACTATATGTACTGGAGGTGTTTAGGTGACTTGATGGGGTGCTTGGTGCCATGGTTCAGTTGATTAGATGGAGTTGGATGATGGGTTGGACACGATGATCTCGAAGGTCTCTTCCAACCTGGTCCTGTCCTATTCTATTCTATTCTATTCTATTCTATTCTATTCTGCTATATAATCTAAGTTCTCTTGTAAAACAATAATTAAATGTAGGAGACTGGCTCTTGATCAGTAATTCTCCCTCTCAGTGGGCAGCGTTTGCTCTATTCTGAATGGTCCAGTGACAAGGCGCTACAGCTGGGGGGGAAAGTTACAGACTTCAGTTCATGTACAGTCTCTGGACTGAGAAAATACTTGGATCAGCAGGTTAAACTACACCCCCTAAACCGAAGCACGAGGGAAACTGTAGGACTATATTCTATTCTCAGCTCCACCAAATAGATGAGAATTCATATAGAATGTATCTCCACTTAGGCTTTCCACTTACATCTACACTTATACCACCATAAAGGTGGTTAGAGTTTTCCAGGATTCATGTATTGTCTCAATACTTACTGTATTTGGGAAAAAGACTTGGACAAAGAACATCTGGACACTGATGATGTTTCATGTGTGCATACAATATAAGGACACAACAGGACACCCATTATTCACAAAGGTAATTTAGGTGACGAGTTCAGTAGGATGCAGAGGTGCTTAAGACAGGACCAAACAAGTTTATTTTAAGAAGTGGAAGCACTGTTAGCATGCTGTGAACAGTACTAGTCAGGCTGGGTGAAGTATCATTGGGGTTTGTCATCTCTGTAGCAGTCAGGTGAATCAGTTTGCTTTTCTGAAGCTTAGGGAATAATAAGAGGGTTCTTCAGATTACCATGTAAATTCTCCTTAAAGTGTTCAACCCTGCCTGTTTTGAATGTGACACTAAAGCTGGATTGGAGGCTTCTGATGGACAAATTCTGAAACATTGACATTAATTGAGGCCTTCATACCAGCCAACTTCTGCAAGATTGCTTATGTGCTCACATTAGGATACTCTGCTCTCTGGTCTATCTAGAACAGAAAATGAAAGGCAAGTTATTTCACAATTTAAGTGCCAAATCTGAGTGTCTTTTTTAGCTTCCACTATGATGGGACCTTTCTTTATGTCTATCATACTGCATTATCTCCAAATTTAGATACTGAAGTTACATATCTATTTTCAGGTGTTTAGCTGTCAACTGCATTTATGAAGACATAGAAACAGTCATTCAGAGTTCAGTTATTTTGACATAATTTTAGTGATATCACTCTGCATTGGAGGCATTGTAATTATTCTTCCTAGTGATTGAGATGTCACTTGGTACAATTTGAAAATGTAGTTATTAAGCATTCTAGACATCACTGGGATCACTCAGAAGAATTACATAGTATCTTGTTGGTTTGCATTAACCTGGCTTTATACTTCTTGTTATTGCACTCAGAAAATCAAATGCCTGCGAATCAGTTTGTATCAGTTTTACAATGCATGGTGAGATTGCAGATACTGTGTTTCCAAAACTGATTGTTACCATTCTCAGATATACACTGCCATGTTATGTGACTAAAAGTCAGTTTCCATCACATAGATTAGATAAACTGTACTAAAATCTGTTGTTTCAGCATTACATAGGTGTTTTTTTTCTGGAGATAACTGAACAATGTGAGCTGGAATATATATTTTTATCTGTCAGGTTATCCAAGCTGTGCTCTCTAACACACACCAGCAACAGAAGCAGCACACTTTGTGACCGGACTGCAGTGCAGTGTAAGATGGTGTGTGAATATGTCTCTATGACATGTCTTTTCTGCTTTCCCCTGCTTGTCACACCGTAAATAAAAAGTATATTTATGTTCTTTTCTAAAACTGGAGATTCCTCAGCATAATGGTACCGTAAGAATAGGAATCAAGGCAGTAGGTGAGTTAATACAACATCAAAGATTTTAATCCCACTTGTAGAATATTGAGTAGAATATTATTTATATTCCTTCCTCCATTCATCCTCCTGTGTCACTGCATGTGACAAGACCTCCTTGTAACTTCAGTGAGCTCTCAGGGAGTAAACCCATAGAGATATAATGTCTTCTGACACATTTGATGAACACAAATGTAATGAAGCTATATAAATGTTAAACCAACTGCAATGTATGCTTCCTTTGCCATGCATATCTGCTTATCTTCTGGATTTTGATTAGTGAATTATTGAAAATAATTCTTCATTGTCATCTAATGAAAATGTTAATCATGTTCTTCAAAGGCAGTGGTAAAATATGTAGAGCTGCAGTGGGAGAGGAGATGGACCCCTTACTGTATGTCCTGTGAAGTACAGTATTTAAAGTAATTCTTTTACTCATTAGTGATGCCAGAAGTTACCTCCCAAAGACCAGAGAGGGGCCAGTCATATCACACAGAGGTGTTATGCTGAAAAAATAACTCCTCTTTGTTTCCTCTCTGACTTCTAAAAATATTGTCTGTAGAAATAAGAACATTTTTGAGAATACTTCTTGGGTTGTTTTTTGTTGTGTTGGTTGGTTGGTGTTTGTGGTGGTGGTGTTTTTTTTCAGAAAAAAAAGAGAAATCCTATTTTGGGTTTGGTTTTTCTGTGTGTTTGAGTTATGAGTTAGGCAAAGTTCTTGTTAAAGCTGTTTCTGGTTTTACTATTATTTGCTTTTAAATTTACTTTATAGCACCTGTTGCAACTGTTGAGGCTTCCGTTGCCTTACCCGTTGGTATTCACCATATCTTGCTTAGTACTCATCAATTACTGTGAAAAGTGCTGCTGCATTTCCAGGTCTTAATGTTTCCCAGCAGGTCTGCATACATTCAACACAAGTTGAAATAAATGTATTAAGATAACAGTGCATGCTGCAACTGGTGGAAATTGTAAGGGAAATCTTAGACTAGTTATCAGATTTTCACAAATGTGAAAATTGTAGGTTGAAAATTGGCAAGTAACTGCTGAACTGGTGTGTTGTTGTATGGAAATCAAACAGCCTTCAGCAAATTGAAGCACTGCTTCTTTTAGGAAGAGAAATCTCACCTGAAATTCCATTTTTCCTATGTCATCTATATATTGGCAAATTAACAAAATGCCTATTGTTAAGTCATTCCAGCGAATTATGCAGGGGTGGTAGTGGCTTTAGGTAAATATCTTAGTGGCATGTATGGGCCTTGCCTGTTTCTCCGAGCACTTAACCCATCCCATTCACTGTTTCATTAACTCACTCTGCTCATCTATTACTCTGAAAGTGGCATAACCTCTTAACTCACCCAAACTTCCACATACAATTTAATGACAGGTATTTTCATCAGCGAGGATCTCTGAAGGAAATCCTGTCCTTGTGACAATGTTTAGTCGCATGAGTGCTGTTCAGTGATAGTAGTTCAATGACAGCATGCTGTAAAAGATCACAGTGAAAATATAACTGATACTCAGCAGAACTTTTTTTTTCCCAGTAGCTATTCAAATCACTTCATCTAAAGTCACCTTTAAAAAAATACCAGTTACTGACTCTCTGCTTCTTATCCCAACTCAGTATAGCCACTGCTGTTGAATTTCACTTGATTCTTACAGAAATGAGCATAAAATATGTGCATTACACTTATGTAAGATCAAAACACTACCCAACACCTTGTGGAAGATGTGGTCAAGATGTTCTTTGCCAGACAGCAGTGCTACCACCTGTTCTTCCCATTACTCTTCCCAGCACAGTATGTCTTCTTTGCCTAATTCATAGGCAACCTTTTAAAAACAGCCTGAGCAAATACTTTCAGTAATGTCATCTCACAGAACTACCACCTTGTTCCTCTTTATTGTACACAGAATAAGGGCATACTAGTGTAAGTTACAAGGTATGCTACTGAAAGTAAAAAAATTCCTCATTTTATTAGTAGTCTCATTGTAGAGGCACAGTAGGTGCTACTCAGCAGGTCTTGTTCATTTGCTTCTGCTGTTTCCTGTACGATTTTAGTTTAAACATTTGATTTTAAAGGTGGGGTTATTCATAAAGCTTTGCAAGGGCTAGCATCTGGTCTTCAGTTTTTAATCAAATAGTGATACCATGTAGTGGTGATAGTTATTAATTAATGCATTTCCCCGTAGCCAATGCTGAACAGGCGCTACTATAATTTGGCACTCTAAAATCAGGTCTGATACATTCACACAACTTTAAAAAAACACAACCAAACAACTGGTCAAAATCCTTTTTGAGAGTTAATATTTCCTTCAGCAAATGTTTGGATAATGCTGAAGTCCCAGAGGACATGAAGGAAACTGAAGGATGAGAAGCAGCTAGCAGTGAAGTGAGATGTTATGAAGAGTAACTTCCAGGTCTGTCAAGCTGATATTGATATGGGAAAGAATCATTAAAAAAAGAAATTGAGCAGGGTAAAGGAGGCAATGGCAGCTGATACTGATTATGGAAAACATTTATCTATAATAGTGTTGATGCATATAACTTACACTTCTCTAGCGTGTTTGTCTTATTTTTACATGTTGTCTTGATTACTAAATTATAATGACAGAAAGCAGAATAATCATAATAAAATGGATGAAAAAGCAATTACAAGAGACGATTCAAAATTGGGGAACATCACTGAACAGGTTCTACAGACAACATAAAAATTCATTATCAACCTGCTAGGTGCTTAAAGCACATGGGGTGGGAACTAATGCTTATTGCATTTTATTACACACAATTTCATTTTATTCATGTAGCTACATTTATCTGTCACAGGTTCTTTTTAATTTCAGTGATGGTTTTAATTTAACATCCAACACAATAGTGGCAAGGTAAATGGAGATGTTTAAATTCCCCCTGCAAAACCAGAGGAGAGTCCAAAGCCTTGCTTTCCATAACAAAGCTTTTATTAGCACTTTTCAGAGAGATTATGCAATGGCTCCAGCTCTCTGTGGAATAGCTGATGCTGGCATCCAAGAGCAGGAGTCTGCCAAAAGCCTTTGCATGGTTTGGCACCTATGAAGTGGCTGTCAGTTTACTTATGTTCCTAATCTGACAGTCACTAAAAATAGTTCAGATGTCTGCTTTCTACTGATGAAGAAACCGTGTCCCTCTGGATATTTACGTTAAGAGGGAAAGGAACAGTTAGTGCACTGCAGTTTATTTACTTCCGAGTTTACAGTTAAGAGTGTACAGTGTGGAACTGAACATATTTACTTGTGAAATGACATTTATGGCATGACTTTAAGCATGCAGTTGTTTCTGTCCTAATAGTAACAAATGCACTTTTTTTTTACAGCCAGCAATCAGCTGAAGACCTTGCAAGAGTACCTGCTAATTCTACCAGCAATATCTTGAACAGGCTATTGCTTAGCTATGATCCTAGGATAAGGCCTAATTTCAAAGGTTTGTCAGATATTTCAGCCTTTTTTTTTTTAATATTTGGAATATAACTTTTGTTCTTTTCACACATAGAGAATTTATGTGGATATAATATTTACAATCTTAATTTTTGTGTTTGTTTTTTGAATGGAAATATCCCTAGATAGTGTGAAGCTGCAGAAGATATTTACCCCTTTGAGCTTAAAGGTAATATAATAGGATTTCCTGATCATAAAATGTGTGATGCTTTATTGTTATCACTACTACTACTGTTAATTTTAATCTTTTTTCTTATTAGAATTAGATTTTGTATTTTTTAATGTCCTTTTTATCCTTACATTTTAGACTTTAGTAGTATTTCTTTAGAAGATTTTCAAAACTTTCTGCAGACATCCTTAAAGTTGCTAAATCCTTTAAATATATGTTAGTAATACAGCTTACACACTTAGGGCTTTCAAGTAAGTAATGAATTTAAACATGTTCTCTGACTTTAAAACATCTCCTTGGTAGTCATATGTCGCAGAAATCTTCCATGTAGGCAAATGTGATTTCCTTACATATGCAGAAAAGGTTGGAATACATATTCTCTGCACAACCTCTAATAAATAATGCATCTGTAAGTTATACTTTCCAGGAATTAGATTATTTCCTTGCTGGAAAAAGACATAGACAATTTTATTACATTACAGACACTGCAGTTGATGTAAATCTTATGTTTAAATATATGTATCGTAAGAGATATTTCAACATACATGTCAATACTATTAGAAATGTTGAAATCTGTAATCTTTATTGTGCTTTTGACCATTTTCAGGTCTTTTACTTTATAAATATATATTTTATAATGTATTGTATAATTTCTATTTATAAAAGATGCTATATTTATAAAATACAGTCTATTTAGTAATTTATATAGAATCATAATCCTCTATTTTCATCACTGAGTCTTGTAAGAAACAGTAAACATTTAGCCGCTGCTCTACCTGTTCTTCAGCATGACCAGCTTGTAATCACAAAGCATGTTGCAGATTTCTTTATATTTTTGATTGTCCTGCTGGCAGTCTGGTAAGAAACAAGATGCAAGGAAAAGGGAGGATGTGTAGTGTTAACTCACAAGGAGGTGGAAGGAAAAGAACATTTTTTGACAAGTGGTTTGCCTGTGTTAAAACATTCTTCACACATGAGTGATTTTCTTGGATGGCACTTCCTATTTAAATCTGGATGAGATAGTACACTCTTGGCTACTAGTGATGTGGTGGGTGCTCTGTCACATTCATCAGGCATTAAATGAAGTATTATGCTTATTGCATAACCAAAAGCATCACACTTAACAGGTCTGATTAAAAAAAACCAAAACAAAACAAAACCATCCACAAACTGACATAGCTGAACAAACAAAACAAAACAAAACCAACCACAAACTGACATAGCTGAAAAAAGTGAAATTTTATCTTGGTGATTTCTGGTGAACCATGAGAACAAGTCTGAATTTATGCATTACATGTACACTGAAATATTTTTTACAGACAAGCGAACTAGTAGGTGAAGCATATACAGTTTTGTACTGCATTTGCTTATTCTGTCAAAATAGTCTTCATGTATTTTTATATTCTCTTTAGTTGCTGAAAATAGGAAGAAACCCACTGAATTAAGTGCTGGTAACTGTGCAATTGAGATCAGATACATGCATCTAGTGTACATACTGACACTCTCAACATAAAGGTGCTAAATAAAACTAGTGGACTATGATTAGTTCCCCCCACCATCAGGCCACTTCTATGTGCTTGGTGATAACTCTCTGTTAACACCATATTAAATGACTGCCAATCAGTTCCCACAGGGTGACAGAGGGCAAATGTAGCAGCTGTCATGCCATTCCTCTTTAACTACAGGAATCCTGGCTGTGTAAAAGAGGAAAAAGTTCAGGTCATCCTAATATCTTCACAGCTACCATCGTCTAGAAAGTTTTCTTGGCAAATTGGTAATCACTTTAAAAATGGAGTAGCTTTCCAACTCTCTAGCACCAAGGCTAGATAGCTGTGAAAGCTTCATGCAACAGTTTTTATCTGCCTGTATTCATACTTTACAGTTATGTACCTGACTTGCACAAAAAGGTATCCTCTTACAATATAAGTAAATGTCTCATCATAAATCATAAGCAGGTAATTTGGAATGACAGAACATCATTATGACCTTGACAGTTAAAAAATGTCCACCACTCAAAATGTGAATTGCCTCTATCCATTACACTGTGTGCAGAAGTAATACTGGATTGTGCATTCTGTGATAACAGAAAATCATGGAATTCAAAAATTATTCAAATTTATGATCTGTGAAATGCTTTAAGCTTAGCACTCTGGACTAAGGTTTCTTTTTTTCTGTTTTCTTATCACTAGGTTGAAAAGGCTTTCTGTGATTTCCATTGACTTTCAATGGAAATAGATTAAACCGTAGCTTTTGAAAGCTGCGTATATACTAACTTGAAAAGATAAAATTGTGTGACCCTTTAAGAAGACATTTCATATTGTGATACCAGTATAAAGGAGCTTGAAAAGAAGGATTATGCACTGTTACTGGACCATGCAGCTTACTAGAATTTTTTAACATTTTTTTTTAAAGGAATTCCAGTCGATGTTGCAGTCAATATCTTCATTAACAGCTTTGGGTCAATTCAAGAGACAACGATGGTAAGGCTGAAATGAAATTAATATAGCACACGTGGAGATTTTCTTATTAAATTAAATTTCAGTAGAAATGATTGTTATGATTGCAGACTCTGAGAACTGAGATAATGGCATTAGTCATAGACTATGCTTTATGCCATAAATCTGTTAACCTGTTTATATTTGCCTACAGATTGTTATGGCTTTTAGAATCTAATGTATATGAAAGGAAATCCATGGTTTCTAGGATGCAAGAAATACACTTATTTCTATAAATAACTCAATTCTGGGGAAAAGCACATTTCTTAGTATGAATTCAATAATCTTCCTGAGAGTTAATATTTAGGTTACTTGGTGTATTACTGAAGAAAATACTAGGACTCTTTATGAGAGAAAAGGAAGATACTTGCATGAGGCTGAAGCATACAGGTTCTGTCTTTTATGTAGATAGGAGGATAGGAGTAAATTGTGCAGGAATAGGAGGAGTAAAGGCAGTAGACCACCAATGACCATACTCTTATTTATTTACTGTGCGAAGGGAGATAAAGTGGGGACGCATTCTAAAAATGCATTTTCTGTTCAGTCAGAAAATTTCACCATGTCAATAAGAGCACCAAATAATCCTTGTTACATTTTTGACTGTCTCTGTTCCTGTAGGAAATAAAATTTATTCCAAAATAAGGAGTAGTTTCAGCAAAGCTGTTTCCAGTATTCTGGGAGTTGAAGATCTTTTTTTGCAATGGTATTTTCAATAAGTACTGTCAGAGAGAGTGATTGCCCATTGAAGTGGGCTGCCTGAGGAGGTGGTGGGGTCACCGTTGCTGGGGGTGTTCAGGGCGAGGCTTGACAGGATGCTTGGTTGCATGGTTTAGATGATGGGTTGGACACGATGATCTTGAAGGTCTCTTCCAACCTGGTTTATTCTATTCTATTCTATTCTATTCTATTCTATTCTATTCTATTGCCAAAATAATTAATTGTTGAAAGTGTTCTGATCTGACAAGGGGCTTTATTTTGTGTAAAAAAGAGGGGAGTACTCCATGTCTTGCCAGTATGTGGAAAGCCATGCACCCAGAATTGGAGGTCTGAGCTGCTCCCTGAGCCTCCCATTTAGAAATAACTTTGATGATCTGTTGTGTGGAAAGCATTGAGTCACTTCCCAAAATTAGGCTGCTTTTTTAAATGCTGTGACTGAGGCAACATTGCTACGCATAATGGCACAGAAGCAATGAACCATAATAATAGAGCACCTTTTGTTGTTGATAGATCTAAGTACCCACTTAATATTCAGAACCAGCTTACATGGTATTCTGATGATATTTCAGCAGGACTGCAGAGCCACTCAGACACATGTGATAGATAAATCAACTTTTGAACAGCTTGGCCAGAAATTTCTGTTTCTGTAACTGGAGGTGAATAAAAGATTTAGATTTAATTGCAAATGATAGTAGGTCAACTAATGGCATTAATGGGAAGTGATATTAAAACAAAGCATGTAAGTATGCTGAAGATACCTCAGGGTTTATTTCCTGAAAACAAAAAGGATACTGAAGTTTAAAGAGAGGCAGGGAGGAAGAGCAGGAAAGTAGGAGTTAGAGAAGTGTCTAAGATGTCAGATATATTTGGCCAGATAACTCTTTCAAGTTCCTGAAATTTATTGCATGCTTTAAAAATTTACTTTCACAGAGGTTTTTTTCAGAATTCACCCAGATCCAAATAGTAACAAGACATGACTGTAAATTAAGTATGCTGTCTATAGCAATGCATATGTCTGGGAATTCCTGATATGATCACTCACAAATTTACTAGGATGTTCTGCAGGATTAGTCATGTTTTCTTCCGTATTTCAGAATTTCAGACACCTTATTTTAATATCCTTATTTTAATCTATGCTTTTATTTAATTTTCTATGTCCAGCTCATCACCATGTTTATGTGAAGTTTGTATTACTTTTTCTTTGCCTTAATGTATCACAGGAAGTACTGATGAAGGGAATGGTCAGTCTATTCTTCCATATATCACTTGGGAAACTCTTCCTGTTGTAATGGACACTGGGTCCTGTGAGCATTTAGGAGCCATAGCTCACTAGAGGATAGGCTGGAACTTACCTTCAAAATGATCTGAGTAATGCACCAGACAGTAGAAGTGGGTCACTTAGAATGGGATAAAACTTCTACTCCAGAATCACAGGAAAAGTGTTTCCTGGAGCTGAAGCACCACATCTATGAAGGTCCAGGGAGGGCCTTTTGCATTCAGAAAGGAGTGACATTTGCAGACAGTAACAGAACTGTCAGTGTGGAGGAAGAGAGTGGCTGTCTGCATCTCTACTGTTTTAGGCATTGGTTTGAATCATGAGGAATATTGATGTTTTGACTGTCTCTAAAGCTACCAGAAGCTACTAAGCTGGTTGGGGAAATATAATTACGGATACCAACATCTGTGAAATTATTTCTAGGTATTTCAGTCAATGAAGTATCGTGATGATTCATGGCTCTGTAGATATTTCTGGATGCAATAGATGAATTCATAGGTTTTCACAAAATCTATGCGAGGGTAAAGTGTTCTGACATAGCCATGCCAAAGGGTTGATGTCTTCTTTTGGGTAATGGAAGGGTGGAGAAAAATAACCATGGGTGCTAGGTGATTTGAAGTGATGCAGTGGTAGAAGGCCCAATAAACAAATGTGTGAAGGGGCAGGGAGAAAAGGCCTCATGGCATGCTGATCTCCTGTTCAGAAGGATGTTAAAAGAGATGTACAAGAAAATGTCTTCAACAAGATGTACTGTATCCCACTCTCGGAAACAGACAACTCTGGGATTAATATCTGGAACTTCTTACTAGTCAACAGACTCCCAGGTTGTCCCTCTCTTTGATTCTGAGAGTTCCTGATGTTTTGGGAATCCCACAAAATTATTTTAAATTTTCTTTTCCCCTTGTAGTCCTTCTGGTCCTATGATGATTGCATTCTTATCTATGGAGTTGACTCATTCTCAACAAAAAAGGTTATCTCCCAGTGGGGCAGAGTTTGCTTACTTTTAAGGGAGAAGATGATTTCCTGATAGAAAAGCAGGTTTCAACAGATTTTACTTAATACTGGTTTGAAGCAAGATAGGACCCATAGTGTGTATCCTATGCTCAAGAGCCCTTTAGAAAAAAACTACAGTTCAGATGTTTGCTGTGTCTTGGTCATGGTATGTTGGTGAATACACAAAAGAATTGCAATGTTATCACAAACATCACACAAGTTACCTGGAGAAACTAAGCAAAATTTAGTTAACTACAGAAAGAATAAGAATTTATACATCTTAAATGAAGCAGAGCTTATATGCTACTTTCCAGTAACCTCCCTTTATCTAGAGTCCTGTCACTTATTTCCTTCCAGCTCATTAGACTACTTGTCTAGTATCCTTATACTAACTCTGCCTCTGATTTTACATGCATTTTCTTATACTACAGGTTTGTGGGATAGTAAGGTGGATATGTCATAATTAGAAACTGTTATAGACTGGGTAACCAGGCAAAGATTCCTAGGGATAGATCCTTTCTGGTATAAATACTCATAGGGCTATAATATTTTGGCTGTACTGATGATCTGACCCTCCATCTACAGAATTTATATTCAAGGTTTGTACTTGCAGTGTAACCTTCTTTCACTCGCTTAAGTGGCAAAACACTACTTCCTCCTTCTCCTTCACTGTAAAACCTTGAAGAAAGGTCTTTTTAAATATTTATGTATATAAAGGAAATATTTCATTCCTTTTGTAGTCTCAAAAATTACATTTTCTATGTTATTAAAAGACAGTGTTACTATGTTTCCTTTCTTTGTATGAGTGCAGTTCACACAGAAAAAGTTTTCAAGTTAGCAGGGAGAAATGTATTGTCTGTGTCTGGTTTCTGGCTCGAGGAGTTTTTCTGGCTGCATGCCCACTATTTAGTTGGTTGCATTTGAAATTTTTCCTAAAATGCCTTCCCTTTCAAACTCCTGACTTCTGTTGGAGTTTCATGGGAAAACAAAGCCCTGTAACATGCTTCTGTGATTCTATTTACCTGCCAGGTTCTCCTACCTCTAATGCACTTCTTCACTCCCCACCTCTAGTTTCAGGGTTTTTTACTGCTATTTGACTCTCCTTTATAACAAAATGCTGATCATTCTGAAATATTCAAAGAATGTTTGCAAAATGTATAGGAAGCAGACCGTGTGCTCCTTGAAGATCACTTCTTCAGCTCCTGTCAAGCCTAACTGTAGTGGATGAACTAAATCTTAAAATTCATTGCCCAGATATGAGAGGACTGGTTGCATACTTCTTTCAGAGTAAATTTATACCAGATCAGTCTGTACTGCTGCCGGATGCTGTAATAGTTCATAGTCTTCTGAGAAGAAGCCCTTCCACACATCATTGCCTGGCTAGCTACACTTTTGTATCCTGACACCTCTTTGTTTCATTCTACATTTTCTATATTGCCTCAGGTATGTGATGATCTTCCTCTCCAAGTACCCCCTGCTATGAGTTTGTAATCATTTAGGTAGGTCTGGGCAACGGGCACAGACTAGAGCACAGGAAGTTTCACCTAAACATAGGGAAACATAAAGAAAAAGCTTCTTTACTCTGATAGTAACAGAGAGATTGTAGAGTCTGCTTCTCTGGTGACTTTCAAAACTCACCTGGATGTGTTCCTGTGCAACCTGATCTAGGTGAACCTGCTTTGGCAGAGGGGTTGGACTAAATGACCTTCAGAGGTCCCTTGCAACTCCTACTATTTCATGATTCTGTGATTCTGTGAACCTACCTATTTTGGGTTAAAGAGATTTTATCTTCCATTGACTTACATGGCAACAGAATTAAGTTCTATTAATATGTCACAACATCTCATTGTTTGGTATATGTAAGTTCATTTGTAATAGAGCAAGGTAGGAAATAAAACTGCATCCACCTGATCTTACTTCCAATTCTTATTTTGCCAGTGCATTCTGCTTTTCAGTGGTGTAAACATCTTCTTCTTCTGAATGGGTAAGCTGAAGGGAAGCATTGGACTCTGCTTATCATTTGCCTATGGCTTTGAGAAGGCATCTTGTTTTTGTTAAAATCAGGGTAATGCACTTGTGGGGAAATTAATTTTGGAGTAATTAATAGTTTAATGCCTGCGAGCATGAGTAGTATGCAGTATTTATCTCATACGGTTTAAAGTAACTTAATCACTGCAATAAGAAGTGTATATGGAGTGGGAACTTCAGCAAGAAGCAAGCAAAGTCTATTTTCAATTACATGCATGTAATTGGAAAGACGCTTTCTGAGATACTGACCTGAATTCCCTTCTCCGAAGCTTTGCTTCCAGTACAAAGTCACTTCATATTGACTATTATTTTATACTTCTTTACTTTGACAAGGAAATAAAGGTGTTTACATAAATAAGAGTCAGACTATGTTGGGTTTTTTTTTCCCAAACTGGGTTGCCAACAAGTAACATATCTCTCAGAACTATGCATATTAACAAATACTGTGTCATCTCCTTCTACTTAGTTTGGATGCTTTGCTTTTCCTTACAATGCAGTAAGGAAAAATATTACACAGTACAATGTAATTAAGAAATACCTGGGCTGATCTGAGTGGTGGATTGGACACGGGAAAGTGGGCACTGTATTCCAATTAACAGGGTAAATCAACAGGATAAATTATTGTGCTTGAAGTCTTAGCCCAGTAAACTCTGGAGTTAGCATGACTGTCTCAACATGGCACTTGCTTTGGACAGTAAATGTGCATTCATTGTAGTAAGTACAACAGAAAAGAAGTCACATTATATCGACAGTAAAATGTGAAAGAGGGCATTAAACTCTATAAATTAGTTTGTTACTCAGAATACATTGACAACACAAAAATAGGTTGAGAACCTCCACTCTCAGATTTCTAGCATTTTGCTATAATTCTAAACCGGTATCAGTGTTTTCACTGCTCTAAGTGACACAACCCTTATCTCAGAATGCTTTGTACCTAACAGACAATTACAAAAAAAAATCAAAACACACTGTTGAAGGCAAGAGGAAGACTGGAGACAGAAATCATCTTACATATAGAATTTATGCTTTTTTGTTTTGTTAGTGTTTTTACTTTGTATCAAAAATATCTAGATCCTTCCTTTTCCTGTATGTGATCTGTCTGGTTTGCATAGTTACATATAAGAGAGGCCCTAGCTTAAATGTAAAAAGCAAAAAGACTTGAAGGTAAGTCTGAAAAGTCATAACTGACATACTGGGTCAGATTTTTTTCCTTTGGCTGCACACAGCTTTCACTAAGGACAGAATGTGTGCAGGTACTGTTTTGCCCTGAGACACATGCTACTCCAATTCTCCAAAGCAAAATTAGGTTCTCATTGAGCATAGCTCTACTACTGACCATCCTTGAGAAAGAGTCCTGCTGTATCCAGAAGGAAGTTTCACCTGTATAAAGGCTTAATTTTCTCTCTTTGAGACCTACTCTGTTACTGGCTTTTCTGCACGCTACACAAGCTGCTATCTGTTTTTCCTCATTTGCCAAGATAGTCCCAAGTCACCATTACAAGGTCTGAAGCTGTATTCTGGTTGTGTAGTGCAAAAATCTATTCTCTATCTGGTCTGTTTTCTGCTTCTATAGTGAGATATTTTGCCTTCAGTGTGCCACTTAACCAAATGGAGAAGTTACAGGATATCCTCATAGAAGTGATATTTTGCCTGCTGCCTGCAGCAATTTAGCATAGTGAAGCTATGGCCTCCCTCTGCCCTGCTGCATGCTTTCTTTTTGCCTAAGTAAAGGGGACTACTATCAAGAGGATGCAAAAATGATTGATGTGACATCATTTGGTCCTTCAGAGAGACTTACTGTATTCAAAACATGAGTGAGACAAGATGTACTTATTAATAGTAAAGTCTATTAAACTTAACACTAATGTTATTTGAATAGTGATTAGTATCTTTGTGATAGAGAAATCAGGGCATAAATTGCTTTTCTCTTCAGAATCTGAAGGAATGGGTTTCTTTTTCTGTGGGTTTCTGGCTAGATTTTGGCTGGTCTAATATTTATGCACTTTTCCCATCAGGATTATAGAGTCAATATCTTTCTAAGACAGAAGTGGAATGACCCCAGACTCAAACTGCCCAATGATTGGAGAGGTTCAGATACGCTGACAGTGGACCCAACTATGTTTAAATGTCTTTGGAAGCCAGATTTATTCTTTGCAAATGAAAAAAATGCTAACTTCCACGATGTCACACAAGAAAATATCCTTCTTTTTATATTCCGAGATGGCGATGTCCTAGTCAGCATGAGGTACTTTATTATGTATTTCTGCTCTTTTTGTAAATGATGTGAATGGATTTATGCTGTGTTAAATTTAAATATTAAAGCGTATGAACTTATTATCTGACAGTTTGTAAACAATGCTGCTATAAGTTAAATGTATGTAAAGAAATCAGGTGAAGATGTTTTGAAATATGTCAGTTGATAACACAGCAGGTGCTAGACATTTGAAGTGTGTGTATGCTTGTGTCATCATTACTCAAGGAATAAACTTAATAAGTAAACTGTTATTACTGGAAACAAAGTTTAAACCCGTTTGATAATTGCTTATATTCCTGGAAACACAATGAAATGGATACGATATCTGAAGGAAAGCCTTCAGCAAACAATGTAATTTGCATGCTACTTGAATGTCAAGTAAAGAAAATTGT
Source organism: Dryobates pubescens (assembly GCF_014839835.1). Classification (NCBI taxonomy): domain Eukaryota; kingdom Metazoa; phylum Chordata; class Aves; order Piciformes; family Picidae; genus Dryobates; species Dryobates pubescens. The sequence continues at coordinate 49,465,555 of NC_071612.1, forward strand.
GATTACTTACCAATGATACAGGGAAAGGCAGAAATTACAGATTTGTGAATACAAATGTTGTTTTCTTCTGGTGTGAATGGGAACATATTGCCCTGGTAGAGGAGAACATGATTATTCAAATATATTGCACCTTTAGCATTAAGAGGGAGCCACTTTGAAATTATGGACACGTGAGCTATTTCTTCCTAGAGCAGAAGCAGCTAGGAAAAAAAAGAAAGAAGATGGGAAAATCTAGATTATTTCTTTCCAAATCTAAATCAGGATGAGAAAACTCAGTCTCAAGTCTTTTGCCAATGGTGATCAGAAAAGAAAATATATATATTGGGCAATCATTTGGCACACGCTGAAGTTCCTGGTGCTGATTTCAGTTGTTTCCGTAGCAGATTTTTATGTCTGTAGAAAATGGCATTTAAAAATCCCCATGATTTTTCTTTTTCTTAATGCCACATAAGGTAACAGGATAGCTCAAACTGTTTTTAAATTTTGTTTCAGATTGTCTATTACTCTGTCATGCCCTTTGGATTTGACCTTGTTTCCTATGGATACGCAACGCTGCAAGATGCAACTGGAAAGCTGTATGTAAATCAGTCTGTGCATAAACCCACTTGATTTCTAAGCATGCATGAGGAACAAAAACATATAAATTCTGTATTGTTCATGTCAACATTTTAAAGAAATATTGAAATTAATATTCACTTATTCCTACCAACATACATGTCCTTGTCAAAATGTTTCTTACAGTTATGGCAGCATGCACTCTGGGTTTAGCTTTTACTATCAAATGTAGTTACAACTGATGAGTTTTATAAAAACATTACAATAAACTTAGTAAAATGGAATCATCTGGGATTAAAAAATCCATGGTTTCCCCAGGTAGTTTTACCTTCCACAACCTGTGCTGCTTTCTAGGTTGTTTGGGTCTGATTTATTGTTTGAAAGTCTTGATACCGGGGCCATACTTGATGCCAGTGCATTGAGAGCATTTAGTAGGATACCCTTTAAAGTGGTTTCAAGATATGTTGTGCATGTGTTCAGGCATCTCTTGCTTATCAGTCCTGGTCTCTAGATAATTTGATTTTATGAAGCAGCAGCCAGATCTCTTCTCTGAGGGGCTTCATGCCATACTGGAAGTTGCAGCCAAAATGTTTTTGAGACCCATTGTCTTCCTGCACAAGGGTACCTACACAGGTACAGGCTTTTCACAACACTCCAGTCTCTTCTGATCCCAGTTTCAAAATAATTTTGTTTTCCTGAGTAAGGGCAACTGTGAAGCAGAGAGAAGGAAGTTGGCTTGCTCCAACCCGTTCCTGTTGTAGTACAAAAATTTTGTTCCACTGTTACTCCACCAGACTGGATGGAGAAGGTGAGGCTAGGAAAGGAATGTCAATATCAAAGAAGGAACAAAGTTAACCAAGGAGAGCACAGCATCCCACTGGGAATAAATTATGTCAGAGCTTTACCATTATTTTGATTGTCAGCATGTACCTGTAGAGTTGCAGTATGTACATAGTCATTTTGGCATCACTAATACGTATATGCATTAGCTGAAGTAAACCCTTATGGTAAACTCAAATTGGTTTGGGATTAAATTGGAATTAAACAGTAATCTTAATGGAAGTTTGCTCAACCTTTCTCGGTCTGGATGGCTTTACAAGTATTGCAGTGGTTCTTCAAGACAGAATTGCTCATTTGCTGTTTTACAGAAAGAATGAGATTCATCACAGCAATTGAGCTGTTAAATTCTTTTGAAGTTACTAGGAATTGAGAGCTCTTAGCACTCTAACAAATGCCTTTATTCAGTGTAGTAATAATGCTAATATGATGTAATGTAATAATAATATAATGCTGATAATGTAATGTTCTACTCACCAAGTTCTAATTTAGGCCAACATAAAAATTCAGTTGTTGGTTATTTAATTTTTGTGTTTAATTCTTTGAACAGGAAATAGAAAGAAAAAGACTGAAAGAAATAGGATAGATATATGCTAGATTTTCTTGCAGAGTTTACTCTGATTAAGATGATTCTCAAAACAGTTATTATCTTGCTCTTGCAGTTGGTTACACAACTGATGACTTACGGTTTATCTGGCAGTCTGGAGATCCTGTACAGCTAGAGAAAATTGCTCTGCCTCAGTTTGATATTAAAAAGGAAGATATTGAATATGGTAACTGTACCAAGTATTATAAAGGCACAGGTAGGTAATATAAGTGAATTCCTTGGTAAAAGACTTTTAAGCTTCTTTCAATTACTGTTTATAATTAATGGCTAATATTTCAGTTCATGTCTTATATTTATAAGATAAAATACATTACTTTTAACCAAGAAGTAATTCATATAGTAGTAAATATCCTATATGATTGCAGCAAACTAATTCTCATGTAGAAATAGCTAGGCTGCAAATTAGATTCAGTGTTTATCTTGGTTTTGCTTGCACATCTTACGATCTTACTATCACCATTTTGTTTCTGTAGTCCTAACGGCCTCTTATGCTTGTAAGTATCTAAATTTTCTGAAAAGTTATTCATGTAGTCACGGCGAAGTGGAATAATTTTGGTTTGCTCTTTCAACTTTTATTTCAGAAGTCGACAGTATTAGAGTGTAACTTCAAATGCTTTGCTCTGCAGATTCTTTCTTTCTCTAAGTGCTCTGGAAAGTCTGTCAGAGAAATCTGCTTACAGTCCTCAGGCCTGTAGGATTATTTTCTCTGTGTGGGCACTAATTTATCTAATGGTTTCTTCACTCTGGCTTCTAATGTTTTATCTTTTCTACCTTGATTGATTCCTGTATATACTTATATCCAAACTACTTACTTACATGGACAATTGCAAGAATTTCTACAGCAACAGAATTCAGCAGAGCATATTTTAATCAGTGCTCTTGAATCATATGAATGCATCTCCCATTCAAAGTCAACAAGTACAGTTGTGGTTCTGTAGCTTCTGAGGATCCTTTGCAAGTTATTCATTGACTATTCAGCTGAAGTTGAGGGTCTGTTACTTGCAGTTGCTCCTGATCTTGTTCCCAAGTCTGAAGAGATCTCAAGTAACTTTAGTATATCTCAGAGTGAAGGAATGTAACATGAAAGTGATAATGAAAATTAGAATGTGGGCTGTTTTTTTTAACCTCAGAATGAGTAATTCTTAGCTGAACTACATAATTCAACATTTCAGGTGATTTCTCTTTTCTAAATAATATGAAATTAGCTCTCTTCAGGAAAATTCTGCATTTGTGAAAGCATAACCAACAACTTTCAGTGATTGCTGTCAAATCTAAGTCAAGATATGATAGAAGCTTACTTAGTGGTGAGAAAAATGTTTTGTTCCTAATTAAACAGTGAATTTACTACAAATAATGGGCTCGGAAGTAGTGGAAAGTTAAAGGAATGAATCTTTTAATTCCCAGCTCAAATTCAAGAAATGGGAAAACTGTAAAACTTGCATTTTCATGGAGGGACAAAAGAAATACTTACTCAAGATTGCTGTCTTGTTGTGGATGTTATCGTGACATTTTGAGTTGGGTCCTGAATCAAAAATTAAACATCTGAAAAATCTTTAGATATTGTAGGTATTTTTAGGAGCCTTAAATTAAAATCTAAGAATTGAACACTTTACCATTGAGCAGGAAAGAAAATCAGGGGTGTTCTCTCAAGTTTCAGCACCTTGTGAGCACAAGCTGGAATCGCACTGTACAAAATGCTCAGTAAAATGGTCACATTTTATGTGAGTTGAACATCAGAGAAAGAACATGAGAGAACCATCAGTGAGTGGAGTGACAGCATGAAATTAAAAAAAAAAATTCTTCATTGTTTTATTGCAAGTTTTTTTTTTTTAATAAAATAATATGTTTGTTAATCCCATAATTAATACTGGAATGAAAACGTCATTAATGTCAGTGGAATATTTTAGTACTCCCAACATAATTTTAAAGGATGTTTTCAGTAATCAGTAGTTGTTTGGTTTACTTTCACTTCTTATATTTAAGGCATTAAAAAAAAAAAAGTATCTTTGCACACAAAGTAATTCAGTAAAGGATTTTTTCAGTTAACCAAGAGACAGTGTGGCACATGGAAGCAGATTTTCAAAAATTATGGGTTATGTGAGAGATTCTTGCCAATTGCAAAGAACTTGATCTTAATGCCTATTTATGTCGCCTGACCTTTCATCATACTTACCTGAGTCAAAAAAGGAAAAGAGATAAGAAAGTTGGTGTGAATTTTTGTGGCAATAAGGCAAATATTTAAATTTGCAAACTGTCTGTTCTTTATTTATCGGTATGTGTGAGAGATCCAAAGAGATCCTCAAGAGTGGAACGGTGAGGGCAATAGATAATATTCTCTGCCTGATGAAAGATAATACAAAAGCATACGGAATGCATTTCTGGTATAAAGCAAACAAATAAAGGCCCTCATTTGAGAATAAAACATGGAAATATCTGAAAACTATTTTGAAATTATAGAAGGGAAATTTGTCAGGCAACAGACATGTCCTGTAGAATCCACCTCCACATTATGACATTGCTTGATAATGGTTCCAGCATTTGCATGATAAGCACACTGTCTCTGCTTCTCTCAGCCTGGACAAACCTGATCTTATCCATGTATGGATGATGCTACAGACACTGTGGCAATATGCAGTTTATAGGAATTGAAGGGAATATAATGAACTATAAAATACCATAGATTTCTATTTCCTTAATGCTTGCATTTCCTTAATATTTTATTGCTTTCATTATTTTTGTTATTTTATGCCCAAACAGAACTTCTAAGATGACTTAGCATTCTACAGCACTTAGCTGATAAACTATAGAAGATAAACAGATGCATTTTTAACAGATTCTATCTTCTCAATCAGCTTCTTACCAACTTGGTTGACATAGACTGATTTGAATTTTGAATTTGTAATGTCACAAAGGAATGCCTTTTCCTTCTGTTAGAATGGTTTATGACATTGTTTTCACAATGCTAACATAAAAATGCCAATGCTAACTGAGTGAAAATATGAACAGAATTTGTGTTCTGGTTATCAGACTCCTGATCCATCTGTTATCTCCAGCAAAGACTGTAGTATCTGCAGCTTTTTTCTGTATTGACTTGATCTTAACACATGTCATCTGAAATGTTTGTGTTCTTTAGATTCTCATCTTAAAAGATTTGAGGCAGTATTCTAGGTTTTCAAAAATTACAGTGTTTTTGGAGTCTTTTTTAAAACTGCACTAATTTTAGAAGATACCCGTATCAGCTTTCAGTACTGGGGAAATCTCAGAATTGCATTCAGATCACCTCTTTCTACACTACTATTTCTTAATGCCACTTTTTGTACAAATTAATGCTAAGTACTGTTTTCAGACTAGCTTAAGCTAGTATGACTACTAGACCCTTCAAGATGGACTGCATCTTGAAGCCAGCATGAAAATGCTAGTCACTTTGACTGCCTGATACCCTGTGAGATAATGGAGAGTGCCTTATAGAGCACAGAGAGCACCTCATGCCTGACCACATTTGGTGGTTTTACAAATCTGTTTTGAACACTTTTTTTTTTTTTTTTCCCCCAGATTGAATCCTTTTCCTTTATAAAGAAAATAAAATGCATGAATTTTTGCTCTCAACTTAAATAGGGAATGATTTGCAAGATACGGATTGGAAGAGGTTGACTTACAAAACACATTAAACATTAATGCATTTATTTCTTTAAAGGTTATTACACTTGTGTAGAAGTAATCTTCACTTTAAGAAGACAAGTTGGATTTTACATGATGGGTGTTTATGCTCCTACACTGCTAATTGTTGTTCTGTCCTGGCTGTCATTTTGGATCAATCCTGATGCAAGTGCTGCAAGAGTCCCACTGGGTAACCTGCGTTTACACATACCATTATTTTAATGCCATTGAGCCATTCTTGGTTGCTTTGACAGCATGATGTTGGACACTGAAAGCAACTTCACTTCCATCATCTGCTCATCATTTTCATGGAAGCCTCCTCATTAATGTCCTGTAAAATCCACCTCCACATTATGACGTTGCTTGATAATGGTTCCAGCATTTGTGTGATAAGCATGCTGTCTCTGCTTCTCTCAACCTGGACAAATCTGATCTTATCCGTGTGTGGATGATGCTACAGATGCTGTGGCAATATGCAGTTTATAGGAATTCCAACATTTAAACAGCCAGTAAGAAAGCAGGATGATCAATATGGCTCTAAATAACTGCCTATTGGAGCAATTTCTCTGAAGATTAGTAGAACCCAAATGATGACTGGAAAAGAATTAGCATACTTTATTTCATTAGAGACTCAGTTCATGGGAGTGCTTCAGGCTTGTGCATTCGTGCTGCTCAGCACAACATGGTAGGCAGGCCCTTCGTTTATTATTAAATAGTGGGACATGTAGTTAGTCAAAACAATATTATCTTGTGTAATTGGGTTGTACATGGGACTCCGGCTCTGGAGTGAACAAACCCACTGACCCCAAGAGCTCAAGGAAATGCAGAGCCAGGCTCTTGCACTTTGCTTATTTGAATTCCCTTTCCCATGCCACGAGCTCTCCCTTCCCATGCTCTGGCTTCCACATCCTCCTCTTTTCTCTGGCACTCCCACCTCCCCAGTCCATACTTTCCAAACCTTTTCCATATTCCAGAAGGTTCAGTGCACCTGTTGGCAAGACCCCAGGGGTGCAGTTGTATAATCCCTCCAGCTGCCTATGTCCCTCAGAAGCCTCTCATCCTCAGTTGAACCTCCACACCCCCATAGGACATGGTTCCTGTGCAGACTCACCTGCATGAACATGAGCTGATAAGCACTGGAGACCCTTGGAGTCAGGACCTGCCATAGCACCTTACCAGTCTTGTATCTGTGACCTGTAGTCTTACAGCAGTGGGTAGCTGAAATCCCTGTGTTAGTAGTCAGCTGAAGCAGGAACATACTGAGTTTTTCGGGTGGAAAGGCATCTGCACACTCCCCTGGCCTAACCCTCATTGCTCAGGTGATCTATGATGCCTCTTCCTCTTCCAGTGATATGACAAGCAAAATAAACTAAGAATTGCAAAAACTGCAACATTTGAGAAGGATATTCAGATCCTTGATTTATCCAGAGGAAGGCAACAAAGCTGCTGAAAGGGTTGAAAGGAATGTGGACTGCCCATTGGAATTGTCTGCCCAGGGAGGTGGTGGGTTCAATGTCCCTGGAGGTGTCCTTGGAGGTGTTTAAGAAAAGACTGGATGAGGCATTTAGAGCCATGGTCTAGTTGATTAGTTAGGGTTGGGTGATCTGTTGGACTTGATGATCTTGGAAGTCTCTTCCAACCTGGTTGATTCTGTGAAAATATTTTTTTCACCTGATTATCTCTAATTAGCTTAAAATTTGAGTTGTATTTCCACTTTTGTAATCCTGCACTTCAAAAAGCCAATTAGACAGGCTTATTAATTATATATTAGATCTATAAGAGGCATAGCACTGATATATGTAGCCTGGATGTCATTGTGACTAAACCTACATGCTTATTTATTATTGATTTGTTTCATCCATTCTGTTTATTGACTCCTCAGCTGTGTTAGCATTTCTCAAATAATGCATTTCAAAGATACTAACCATTGTCTTGGTTATGTGACTTTTCCTGAATCCCCAGAGAAGCAAACAGAAAAAAGAAGATTCTTTAAATCTGACCATCCTTTGGTCATGAGTCAGTATTTAGCAAAACAAGTTGTTAACACTGTCACTGTAGTAAGATTTGTGTTTCTTCAGTTTGCAGGAGGGGGACAAACCAACTCCTCTAGCTACATTCTGGAAGATCATTGACCTTGAATTCTAACAAGATTAGCATTTGTGTGTGGAGTGAATGGTATCTAATCCCAAGAAAGTGTTGCCAGTGGCCGCTTCCACTCTGATTGGCTAGATGCAGATCTCATCAGATGAGAAGCAACTTCAGATTTAGTCATGAATATGTTAATGCAGTCATCCCTAGAATTAGGTATAGTGGGCTACTGCTCTGCATGGCAAGACTTCTCCGAAGTATGCAGGTGATTTAGGAATACAAGGCACTTTGCAAGCTAGTAAACAGACTGATTAATATTCTGAGAAAAGGATGTGTGCCTTGAAGAAAAAGCCTGTCAGTATCTGTTAAAAAAAATTCCTTTCTTTATTGCCACTTGATCCTTGGAGCTGTAGACATCTGAGGATGTTGGACTTCTGTCCACCCACAGTGGCCTGACAGCATGGAGCGTTATCCCAGAGTAAAGGTGAGGGTACAACAGGGTAACTGAAAGCCTGGAGTAGTAACCAATGGTATATTCCTCATGTATAAAAGACAGCTGGGTCTGAAGCCAGGCATGCTTCTGCTCAACACTCCTGTCCTCAGATTTGTCTTAGTTCTAGTAATTTCATTTTAAAAAATTGTAACAAATGTAGGGTCTCAAAGGAAAGACATAAAGATACATGTAAAAACCCTAGGTTGAAAAAAAGATTGGCAAGATTGTATCTTTTAGTTTCTGAAGATTAATGATAGAAGAGAATGTATCAGAAATATCAAATTACAGGGAAAGCAAGACAGAATATTCCCCTTTTCTAGCATCATTGGTGAGATAAAGCCAGACATTTTGGAATGAAACTGGAGGTGGGGAGATTCAGGCTGGATGTGAGGAGGAAGTTCTTCACCATGAGAGTGGTGAAGCCCTGGAATGGGTTGTCCAGGGAGGTGGTTGAGGCCCCGTCCCTGGAAGCGTTTAAGACCAGGCTGGATGAGGCTCTGGCCAGCCTGACCTAGTGTGGGGTGTCCCTGCCCATGGCAGGGGGGTTGGAACCAGATCATCCTTGTGGTCCCTTCCAACCCTGACTGATACTATGATACTACTATGATTTTTAAAGCAGTAATAAAACCTAGAAAATACTATTTTATGCAGCACACAGTTAACCTGCACTATTCTCTGTGAGCAGGTAGTGCTGAGGCCAGTAAGTCTGATGGATTCAAAAAAGGGAGATTTATTTATCTGGCAGCATGTGATAAAGTCAAGTGCTTTGCTGGACTGACATTTTTGAATACTATCCACAGGTAACCTTAAGCAGAACTTTTTTAACAGTAGCTCTGTACAGTCATGATTTAAGCTCAGAGCTAACTAACCTGTTTCAATAAGCTCAGCCTTGCCATCTAGAGGGATCACAGAACCAAAGAATTTCAGGGACTGGAAGGGACCTTGAAAGATCATCTAGTCCAACCTCTCTGCCAGAGCAGGATCACCTACATCAGATTACACAGGAATGCATCCAGATGAGTTTTGAATATCTCCAGAGAGGGAGGAGACTCCACAACCTCCCTGGGCAGCCTGTTCCAGTGCTCTGTCACCCTCACTGTGAAAAAATTTTCCCTTATATTTACTTGAAACTTCCTATGCCTCAATTTCCACCCATTGCCCCTTCCCCTGTCATCGGGCACCACCAAGAGCCTGGCTCCATCCTCTTGGGACTCACCCTTTACATATTTATAAACATTGATGAGGTCACCTCTCAGTCTCCTCTAAGCTAAAGAGCCTCAGCTCCCTCAGTCTCTCCTCATACAGGACATGTTCCACTGCCTTAATCATCCTTGTGGCTCTGCATGGGACACTAGGGACAAAAACGCAGAGGTGTTTCTTAGGAAAGCCATCTTTCTCTTTGCAGGTGTGGAGGAAGAAGGTCTGTGGTGGATTCCCTTTAGTGCTTCTTGAGAAGAAAAGAGAGGGGGTTTAGTTTGTTTGTTTCTTTCTTAAATAAATAAATAAATACACCCCTGAGCTTTGAACTAAGTCAGGCAGATACCTAGTGCAGCTGCTGCCAGAGATTAAACTTACAACTCTGCTACTAAAGTCTCTGAGGCCATGCTGATCTGGCAGCAAGTGGTTGTTTCCTAGAATATTTCCATGCTTCCATATCACTTGTTACCTTGAAAACCTGGACATTTCTCAGGCTCTAAGAATAAACTTCATCCTAGGAATCCAGACAAGTAGAAAGTAACAGCAGATTACTATAACCTAAATTGCTCTACTGAACAAATTGATGAAAGCTCCACCAAAGTCTTTTCATCTTCTCCCAGGCAACCAGCACCAGAACAAGAGGACACAGTCTCAGGCTGCGCCAGGGGAGGTTTAGGTTGGATGTGAGGAAGAAGTTCTATACAGAGAGAGTGATTGCCCATCGGAATGGGCTGCCTGGGGAGGTGGTGGAGTCGCCGTCATTGGTGATTTTCAGGAGACTTGATGGGGTGCTTGGTGCCATGGGTTAGTTGTTTAGGTGGTGTTGGATTGGTTGAGGGGTTGGACGCGATGATCTTGAAGGTCTCTTCCAACCCGGTTTGTTCTATTCTATTCTGTTCTATTCTATTCTATTCGGCCATTCTGTATTCTTCCAATGGACATTAAAAAATCCAGCTTTGCATTGATACCACACAACTTTTATATGTTATTCATCAGGGAAGTGAGCTGAGTGGGGTTTGGCTTTAGGTAGTTTTCTACGCTTACATGTTTATTTTAATGAGCAAACAATCCAGTGGACATCTTCCAGTTTTAAAGGTTGTATGTCACTGTCACTGGAGGTGTTTAAGAGGAGACTCGATGAGGCACTCATTTAGTTGATTAGATGGTGTTGGGTGATAGGTTGGACTTCATGATCTCCAAGGTATTTTCCAACCTGGTCTATTCTATTCTGGTCTATTCTATTCTATTCTATTCTCTTTCTGAATAAAGCATCATATAATTTTATATTTTAAAATTGTATGCCTGTAATAATTTCTTTATACTTCAGTGTTATTGCAGCTAGTAAATTGCCCATTTGAGATTAATACTAAATAAAATGTCATATCTATCTTACTAAAATCCAAATGGGAACAATAGCAAAAGAATGATGTTTTTTTATGATCAGCTAGAATTAAATACTTCCATAGGCCAACTTTCAGTTTCATTAACATTTTCACATCCTCAGCTTCTCAAAGTGGATCTGAAGAAAATGACCTCTCTATGAATTACAAAATTGTAATGCTTTGGATAACACAATTGATCAATATAAGAAATGTGATTGAGACTGACCATCTTCTTTTGGAGATGTTTATAGGCTTCAGTTACATTTCATGAAGCTGCCCACTCAGAACTAAAAGTTTTTATCATTAGTGTTCACAAAACCAAAATAGGACATTCTGAACTGGAGGTTGAACTGTTTCCTCTATATGACAGCCATCTCTAAAGTTAGCTTTTCCCAAATGTAGCTGTTCATGCTACTTTTTCCATTTCATAGGAGCCTGTGGGAAATCTTTCTTTAGGATCAGGCTTGTATTTTGTCTCTTGTGATGTGAGCTCTATGTTGATGATGACATTTGGAAAGGATAAATGCTTGTTGAAACCCAGTTTGATGATGAGTTTAACCTTTCAACAGCCTTTGCAGATGTGGGGGATTTTTTCATGATAAGGGTTTCCTGAAATAGCCTTTAGAAAGTTTCCTCTATATCCTGGAAGCCTGAATAAGGGAATGTTTGTAGACCCTCAGTCACCTCAGTGTTTTCATCTTCACAGTGAATCAGGAACACAAACTTTTTTTGTGCTGGCACAGTTGTACTCTTCAGCAAAAACTTCCCTTTCAGCTAAGGTTTGAACATCACACTTATGGGAAGATCAGTCAGAGAATTGCTTCTGCTGTAAGCCAGTTCAGATTGCTGGGACAATAGTAGCTTAACTTAAAGGACCTGAAGTCTTTTGTTTTAAGTATCATATATTTACTTTCCCTCTTCCCAGACTTACATGTATGTTGTAAACCAAGTCTTTGGAAAGCCCATTTCCCAGCTGTGTGATGGGGCAGGAAAACCACAACAACCAGTTTAGCCTCAACTATTTGTTTCTCCGTGTGTAAAATCAAAGTACTCAATAATTCAGCATTAGCTGCAGTATCCTATCTAAGTATCCTGTTTAACTTGTTCATTAGCTAAAGGCATGTACACTTTGTATACCTGCTGCACCAACCACATTGTGAAGTCCCATTCACTGTTACGAATCATTCACCATTGTCTGTTTCAGAGGAAGAGCACGCCCAGTGTTCATAAGGGTAAGTTTTCCTTAGTCATTGTATTGTTTTTCTTTCCATAGGTATTTTCTCAGTGCTCAGCTTGGCATCTGAATGTACCACTCTTGCTGCTGAACTTCCCAAAGTGTCTTACGTGAAAGCCTTAGATGTCTGGCTGATTGTTTGCCTTCTCTTTGGGTTTGCATCCCTGGTGGAGTATGCAGTGGTTCAGGTAATGCTAAACAATCCAAAGAGAATTGAAGCTGAAAAAGCAAAGATTGCCAAGGCAGAGCAAGTGGAAGGGAAGGGTGGAAATGCTGCCAAGAAGAACACTGTGAATGGCACAGGGACCCCGGTCCACATCAGCACTTTACAGGTAGGAGCTGTGAAACTGTGTATGCAAAATCATCATTGTCCTCTATGAATGCAATTCCAAGAATATACTGCTGGAATAGTTCTGGATAATGTTTAATCTTAGAAGTGGCCGAGACATTAAAAATATGATGGGAATTAATGGCTAACAGTCTGACCAATTGGTCTCCAGTGATCTAAGGTCATATGTACTAAATGAAGAATCTTGTCTTTAAATATCTAGTGCCATGGTTGCTGCTGAGCTTCAGGTAAATAAAGTAGCAAGCAACTTTACAGCTGCTGTTTTTCTTGTAATAAATAGCAGCTGTCGGATTGTAACTATTCAGAGGAGAGGACTCCCAGTCAGTATTTGCTGAGAGCATGCTCAAATACTCACCTCATTGCTTTCCCTGGGGATGGCCACAGCTGTCCCACATTGCATGTCAAGCATCTCTGAAGACAGGGATCCAGAAGTTTTGGTATTTGTAAACAAAAGACAGGTCTCTCTGTCTGTCAGACAATTCCTGCAGTTCATGTGTTGGCAGATAGGGTTCGTGGGTAATTGGGTCAGTTATCATTATATGGATAAAGATGAGATGTACATCTTCTCTCAGGCCAAAGTTTTCCATCATGTTTCTAAATTCTTGGTGTTGTAAAACACCCTGTTTGTGCTCCAAGAGTTATCACATGTCTCAGACCAACTGTCCTCAGTCCTGTAATTGGCATTTATTCTGCAGAAGAAAATGCATTATGCTACAATATGTGGAATATATATTTGGCCAACAACTTTCAATTACTCAGCAATTTTGATGTATGAAATAAAGCTATTGGGCCAGATCCAAGTGCTAATACTGGTAGTATACAATGTGACCTGAGCTTTTCTTTAAAGAAGGAGTAGTTTATGCCACAATGGCAGAAAGTATCATGCTGGTATTGCCCCATAACTAATTACCTCCAGTCAAGGGAGACTCAGGTAGTGCAAAGCTGGTGCAATTAAGTACTACCACAATTCCCATCTGCTAGAAGAGTCTCCTGGGAATTGTTTTGGCAGCAACCAGGCTCCCCTTAGAGCAACCTCACGAGTGCTTCAACTTGTCTCACAACTACTTCCCTAAGTCCAGGCAACCTGGGAGCTGAGTAGAAAGAAAGATAACTGCTACCCCTGCACTGAATTAGAGATTTTTGTGCTCAGCAATTTGCAGGTCCTAAATTCAGCTCTTTATTTTGACAAAGTAGTTGCAACTGTCCAGCAGAGCAGCATAAAATATATCTACTACTATTTTAAATTCATAACAAATGTAAGTGTTCAGCTTGATCAATTATGAGATTAACAGTTTTTCAGTGTTGTGAATAAAATCAAGTTGCTAAATTACTAAATCTTCTCAGTGTGCGCACCCTTTAAGGTGCTTGCCATTGCCGTGGCTATAAGGAGAATAAAATTATGACTACTATCTTCTCGTGACCCAATTTCCTGAACCAACCATGGGCAGTGAGGGGGTCATACTGCATTCAAAAATTCTCTTGGAGTAAATTAAGGTGAGCTATCACCAAACAGTTGACAAGTTCTGTTTATCTGATCCAGGGAGCTTTATCACTGTTTGAGACAGTAGAAAGTTGGGGTCTCACATAGCCTTTAATCTTTTAATAATTTTTTTCAAGAAGGCAAGTTTGGATGTACATTGTATTTTAAGACAGTCATTGTCCACAAAAATTAAACAACACTCCCCATGAATGGTGTGTAGCAGTAGGCTGAATGGTTTTAGGATTCAGACCTCACTCTACCCTCCATGATCTTGCAAAGTAAGCTCCATCATCTCATGTTTGACCTGCACTCTTCAGGGCCTTTCCAATTTGTTGTCAGACACCTTTACCATTCTAATACCTATAATCGGTGTGGGATTTATGTGAAGTCCTGGGCACACATAGCATCTGATGATCTTTATACAGATCTTTACACAAAACATTTGTTTACTGAAACATATTGGAAATAGATGTTCATCGCTGTAAAAATTGATCATGTGGCTGAGTGGTCTCCTCCTCTAAAGGCGGAGGAGTTTGTATCCAGTCACCTGCTTTGAAGTATAGCCTATGTGAGGAAGGGGAATTTCTGGGAAGATCACCAGGATGAGATAGAAAAAGCTCTCAGCCTGATGAATCATTTGACATCAGGATATGGTAGGACAATGATGCTAGATTTCATATATTTGAATGCCATAAAACTGCTTAAGCTGAAAACTCTGAACCAGCTACTGCGTAGGAGTACTTTGAATGTTCTCAGCCCTGCACAAGCCTGTACTAAACTCCTAAATCAAAACAGGTCTAAATCTTTCAGTAGCTCTGACTCTTATTCCAAAAGTAGATCTGCCTCACAAATTTGGATTGCTTTAATACAGCCCTAGTAATGACCAAGTAAAAAGTGCATTTGTCATACAGGAAATATGCAAGGGAGGGAAACATTAAAGAAACAGGTAATGTAAAAATACTGTGTGTTGAAAGGCATAGAGAATAAGAAACAGAGAGAGTCCAGAGTGCTGTCCCAGACCTTCAGGTGCTGTTTCTCATCAGAATTAAGTAGGATTGTGTGTTAGGAGAGAGGAAATTTTGTGATATATACCTGTAAAGACTTAGGTGAACCAATGTGTAGCTTCAGGGGAGGACAACTTAGAACTGCATCCTAGAAATGAGTGTGCATCCCATAGAAATGTTCAAGGATGTTCTCTTTCCCCCTAGGAGGTAAGACAAAAATGATGTAGTGTGTAGCGGGAAATCTCACCATAGTTAGGCTTGGAATAGTGAATAGACCACATAGGACTCAAGGGTAAACCCAACAGAAAAGTCTTAGAATCAGAAAACTCCAAGTGAGGAAAACAAGAAAGCATTAATAATTACATTTATGTGTTTTTCCAGCTTAAATTAAGCACTTGATTATCATAAGACTTTAACTGAATGTTGCTCATGGGTATCTCTAAGTTATTAGAGGGGCGTCAACTTTAATTCACTTTAAATTGTCCCTGATCCTGATGCCAGGCCAGTTTGCCAGCATTCTCCAAGCAGCAAATTGTTTCCTTGCTGCCTCTTGCAGCAATAAAGTCTCAGCAGGAGATTTGAGGAAGAGGCCAGTATGTAAGGCACGGAGGTGTTGCTGGGGTGAGAAGGTGCCAAGTGTGAGAAGGATCAGAGGAAGTGCAGGGAAGTAAGTGAGGTGGTCAGGCATCTCTGGCTGCAGCCCTTCTGGAACAGCTTGTTTTCATGTGCTTTCTCCATTTGTGAAAGATAAGCATGGCATCTGATCTGGAGATTTGGCATGTTTCTTACTAGTGAGAAACAAGCCATAACATGATCATATTTAAAAATCAAGTAGCAATGCTCCTTTTTTATGACAAGAAATTGGGTAAAGGGATAAACTTCTCAGTATATCCTAAACACTAAAAGCTTGATGCCATTCATAATTGAAGGTGAGGAGAAGATATCCCCTGTAACAGAACCTGTACACCTGGAAGTTTTCCACTGAAGTAATTTTGGGCACTGTCAGTAGAGTCAGTGATCATAACTGACAGTCACCAAGAGTGACAGTGAAGGTGGCAGGATTGAAAGCAATTCTTATAATTTGACAGTCACCCAATGATGGAGAAAGGCTTCCATGGATGCATAGCAAGTTCTGCTCTCCACTAAATCTTGCGTGCCAGCTGACGTAAAACCTGAATTTTGTCAGCATAGGCCAAACCCCTGAGCCTGTGCTTTATGACTCATGCTCCCTCCAACAAAAACCCTTGAAATGTCAGAGCCATTTTAAGCCCAGAAATTTATCAATATGTCTGCCTGATTAATGTCAAGTGGTCCATCTGGCAAGATCACCCTGAATCTGTAGGAAAAAATGAGAAATTCAACATAAGCACTTCTGATGTGTTTTTCTAGGGGCAGCAATGGCTATGCATTGACAGGCAAGAAGCCATGAGAAAGTACAGTTTGGATCCCTTAGCTCATAGTAGCTGGAAGTAGATGCTATTCTAAGCAAAGGAGAAAATTAGGCAACCTGATGGTAACTGCTGGCACTGGCTTTTTACTGGGAATCCTTAGTAGGAGTTTATGTGTGTTTCCTAGCAATGCAATATCATACAGTGAGAAAAACAAGCAAAAAGGGAAGTGTTTTGAAGATGAATCAGGGTTTTTTTGCATTCACTGGTGGCGTAATTGCAGGGAGAGATTGCACTGTTAACTCTAACACCCCTTGATTTGAAAAGTCACATTTTCATTGAGCCCATATATAGAAGCTGTCCCCCCCAGATAATGTGCTGATGACTGGAGAGAACATTTGCAGAAAGTGTGGCTCTGGTGGGTGATGAATAGTGCTATGCAAGTGGTGCTAATAGCTCTAAACCCAGTTACTTAAGGGAAAAAAAAAAAAGAAGAAAGGAAAAAAAAGGTAAAAAAAAAAGTAGTGCTATTGCTTGCCTTACCTTTTCAGAGCTACATCCAGGCTCAGAAACATGATAGGGGTTCTGTTCATCTCTACTGATATACAATGTACCTGACTACTGTTTGTGGCCTATGGTGACCTGATCTTCCCATATTGTCTTTACCCCTTGAGTGGCACTCCAGACTCATATTTTTCCTGCAGAACCACCAGAAACCCAGTTTATATTTTCCCTTGTGCACAAAACCACAGGCTGCAGTCTATTTTAATAGTTCCTGACAGCATTTCAGGTACAGAGCAGGTACTTTCTGCTCTAGTGACTCATGTATCTATCCTTGGAGAGAATTCAGAACATGACTGTAAAAAAGGCCTCAAGCAATCTGCTTTGAGCAGGAGGTTGGACTAGATGATCTCTAGAGGTCCCTGCCAAACTCAGGCTATGCTGTGATTTTGTGGTATGTTATATATAAGTATTTTTTATCTTGTACTTTGCAAGGAATATTTGGAATGTGATAGCAAATTCCTGCTGAGCTGCACCAGAAAATATACTCAGTCTGAATACACACTAATGCTAAACTGTAATCACTTTAATGGTGTTTTACATCTATCATTATGGCAAGAGCAAAGGAAGAGCACAAAACAAGTGCAAGAAAGATTAATGACAGAGTTTCCTTGAAAACTTCTCCTTCAGCTTGTATAGAAGACTTTTAGGCAACTGGCAGCACTAGTGACAAATCTGCATGCCAAAAAAAGAGGTTAGGTGCAACAGGAGAGTTGATTTTGTGGCAGAAAAGACATGCTATGTAGGCCAGAGAATGCTGCATTACAGTAGGGAAGGCACACATGCTGGGCTTGAGAGGCTGCCAGTGCTATAGCATGTTTGAAGCTTTGCTAAAAATTATGGACAATAACAATATATTCCTGCTTTTGAGAATTCTTGAATCCAGCATGGTGGCATTTTATATTACACTTCATCCTGATGGATGAAGAGGACTTACCACAGGATGAAGAGTCCTCTAGAAAGGAACTTTATTCAATTTGCATGAAACAAATTTAGAGGAGTTCTGGCATTTTTGGTGATATGAAAGGACAGATTTCACACCTTATTTATTATTGTTTCTCTTCTGGGTGGAAGAATTTAAACAAAAATATATGAGTTAGGCTGGTGAGCTATCTGTCAATGTTCACAACAGCTACAGACCGGAAGGGAAGTCACACTAATTCAAAAAAACCAAACCAAACACGCAAAAACCCCAAAACCAAACCAAGCCAAACCAAAAAACCCAACCAGCACAATTGAAAACAAACTCTGTAAAGTCTTTTCAAGCATTTCTCTTTCCTGCTCACTGACAAATGGAGAAGTTGATGACAATTAATATAAACTGAAATCCAGAAAATAGGTGTGGATAATAGGTGTAGGTAACAGGATATATGGTTAGCATAATTGAGGGCAATAGGAGAACACTTTGCATGCATACCAAGAAGATCAAAACTAAGAGTGGTGCTCCAATACTAAATAGAGATGCTGTAAGTATCAAGGATTAGCAGAAAAGGCAAAAGTGTTGAGTAAACATTCTGCTCTGTGTTTGGGGAAAAGCCAGAGATATTCAATCAGCTGATGAAATATCTTTCATTGACAGTAGCTAATGAGGACATTAAAAGGTTGCTATTAAAGTTAGACATTTCATAATTGAGATTTCAGCATAAGTTGCATCTGAGATTTTTTTTAAGAGCTGGTCCATGAAAGCTGTGGAACATTAATGCTGATCTTTTAATAAATGCTTTAAAACTGGGAGGGTTCCAAAAGACAGCAAGAATCTAACTTTATGCCAGCACTTTTGAAGGCTAAATGACATAACATGAATAGTTATAAGCCTGACATCAATCAGTGGAAAATGTTGCATAGCTAACAGGTGTCTGACAAGTAATTTTTATTCATAAGTATTAATTACCATTACTATTATTCATATTTCAGCCCCATGTTTACTAGTAAATTTGAATAGGTCAGTAAAATGAAAGCTGATCTGTGTGTTTATTCATTTAGTCAAACTGGACATAATTTTTTTAAAGATTGTCAATTAGCTTGACAGTTGTAACAACGTGGAGGTAAGAAAGTCTTAAGAATGTTTGACTTGGCTTCATATGCTGACCCAGTTACGTCATCTGAATTATGCAAAATCAAGGGTAGATTTGTTGCCATCTGCAACTACCAGCAGTTAATCAGGCTAACTATAGTCGTGCTGCGTGATTGCATATTGAAGCCAAATAAATTCAGGTTAGAAACAAAGTACATATGTTTGTGAGGAACAGGGGCATGAAAAAAAGAAAATCTCCACCTTGAATGTTTTTAAAGGAAAATCTAGGGTAACTAGTTTGAGCAGTAAATTTAGAGAGTGATGGGAAACATCAGAAACAGCAGAGGCAGCGATGAAGAGTTAGTTCCCACTCTCTGCCAGTCTGCATGCACAGGCAGCATTCCTCCTTTCTTCTCTTTCCCTGTTTGCTTACCACATTATTCCCCTAACTGCAAGCAAAGGCTTTCTGAGCTGGATATTGTCCTGCTGCAGTGTCACACACACTGCAACTCTGGAGCAGCAGCAGCAGGTACTGAGCTTGGCAGTGAGCACCAGTCAGCTTGAATTTTTCATAAGGTAAGAAAGGATCATCACAAGGGGACTTCTGACTTCTAGGTATGATTTTTAGGTGTTTCTGAGATGTTCATCAAAAGGCAGGTCTATTGTTCAACATACCAAAACTAGACAAGGTGACCCAGTCCTGTGAGAAACAGGGACTAGGTCTGTGTTTTGGGCCAACACCCAAGAGCCACATCACCTTCCAGTGCCCTCCGCAGCACCCCTGCCTCCATGCTACAGGAATGAGAAGCAGCTGCCAGTTCCACTGGGGACAGGGGGAAGCCCTGCACTATTCCAGCAGCCTTTCCTTCCCAATCAGCTGCTCTCTATCCTTTGCAGAGGATAAGTCATAGATCTGGTAGAAGCAACCTGCAGGCTCTGTCTGGCCCACAGTTCATGCTGTTGGAGCAGGATAAGGCAAATGGTATCAAATATTTTGCAGGGCAAAGTTCTCAGTCAGGAAGGAGTCAAAAGGATATAACAGTTAAAAATGTTTTACTTTTTTTACAAGTATTCTGTGTAGTACTCTAAAATCAAGTCTTGTGATATAATTTTCCACAGAAATTATTCCTGTAGCCTTTGGTAAGTGTCAGGAATATTGTTGTGCTTCTAGTGCAAACCAAGACAGGGTGGATAAAAGGCAGATAAATTACTTTTAATATAATATCACTTTGTTTAGAAGACAGCTGTATGTCAACTGAAGTATATTTAGATTAAAACAGCAGAACTATTGGAGAGTTGGAGGTGCATGAGAAGAAATTTATACCTATGCCTAGGCAGGGACTGGATATAGAAAATAGAAGCACATTAGATTTGTAAACCAAGGGAAACAAAAGAAATTGTTTTTAAAAGTAACACATATGTATTAAAGAAAAATTTGGGCCAGGTTGCTCTTTCAAGGGAAATTGTGTCACCCTTATAAATCAGTACTCCATCTGACACTAAACTAAGCAGAGCTCTGTGTGAACATGCTGTGAACAGTCTTCTGCTTATAAGGCAGAGGTGACCTAGAAGCCATTCCCTCAATTCTCTGTCCTACAAGTGAATGAGAACGGACTTGAACAGCCTTTAGGGAAGCATTCTCTAGATACTGCAGATGGAACAGGAATATTCTGTATTGTAAATGAGAGTGCTTAGGCTACAATTAGTGTCATGGGGGTTTACAATATATTGCTGGCAGTATGAGGAATGGACTACACATTTGCAAATCTAAAAGCAGGACTATAATTTCACACATGATTCTGTTTCATGTAATGGTCTTAATGAACCTAACTAGTTTTGACCACGGCAAAAGTGTAATATTCCTGTGACTCTTCAGTCAACATGCACCCCAGTCCTGCAACTTACCCTTTCATTGCATAAGGGTACCAACCAACTGAAAGGAACCTCTCAGATCACTGACTGAAAGCCCCCATGTCACCCAGGGTCACATAATCATGTTCATACATGTCTCAGTCACCACCTTACTAGGCAGTTTGCCCTGATACTCCAATGTTGAACACTGTCGCAGGCTGTTAAGATTTTTTTCCTCCAGAATACTTTGGTCTGAAGGACAACAAGTACTTTTTAAAATTTAAATGTTCACTGCCTGTGCAAGATGATTGTCTGGTCTGTAAAAGGGAATGGTTTACCTGGGGTTACCCCACAGCACAGTAGTACTTGATACCCAAGAACACTGCTGGAGCTATGGAAAAGACAGGTAATCAGCTGCTGGATTTCGATTTCCCAGCTCCAGTGTAAGGATGGGAAGTGCTGAGAATGGTGTCACATCTTTGTTACGTGCCTTTAGAGAGACACCAAGGGCTGCAGGTACAAAGAAAATGCCTTCTCACCATGGAAAGTGGTAACCCTAGGATGAGATACAGGTTCTTGAGCTGGCTACTATGTAGAACTAGAATAGACTTTAATTGTTGCATCAAACACAGAATTTTAGGGTTAATTCCAGGCCTCAGTAAAATGTAAGTATTGAGTAGTATCTGTCCTGCAGGTTCATCAGCACAGACACAATGTCCAAAAGTACTCTCTACAGAAATATTCTCTCCCCTTCTATCTTAAAATGAAGTAGTCTAACTGCAGCAGGGTACACAGCATGAGGCACCTTGTGCATGAAAAATTAAACAATTATGAATGTTTGGATTAGCTTATATGATTGAATGATCATCCTTAAGTACTTTATAATGCAACGATTCAGCAAATTAGGCTGATGTAACATATCCCTATCAGCAGGTAATTTCCTGCATGTTTGTTTGCTGTGTTCTCTAGCAGCTGCATTAAGTTTGTTAATGAAATACTGTGAGTAGATTGTGATTCCCCTCGCTCTTTATTTCATAGGTTGGTGAGACCAGATGCAAAAAAGTTTGCACTTCGAAATCTGATCTGAGATCCAATGATTTCAGCATTGTTGGAAGCTTGCCAAGGGATTTTGAATTATCGAATTATGACTGTTATGGGAAGCCCATTGAAGTCAACAATGGGCTTGGGAAATCTCAAGCCAAGAACAATAAGAAGCCTCCTCCTCCCAAGCCTGTTATTCCATCAGCAGCAAAAAGAATCGATCTTTATGCAAGAGCACTGTTCCCTTTTTGCTTCTTGTTCTTCAACGTCATATACTGGTCCATATATTTATGATAAATCTTTTCTTTTTTCTTTTTTTTTTCATATGTGTGAAATATATCCCATTTCATTACCCCTTCCCAGTCATGAAGGCCACTGTGTGAAATTATTTGCATTTGCAAAGCAATATGTTGCATTTTGATGCCATGCGATTGTACTGAACATGTGGCATCTGAAATTTGAATGAAAGCATGACACTGCAATATCTGTGCTCCAACCAACCGTGTATATAAATGTACAGCATACATCCTGCTTTAGGAATATATATAAAGGACAGTGCATACTACATTATAAAGACGATTAACGCTCTTCCGTTATTAGTAACATACAGAGATCTAAAGTGTTTCTGACAATGAAACTGATGTGCACGTTGAGTATTATTAAAATCAGTATTCTAGTATATGTAGCATTTAACAGCTTCTCTGCTGACTTCCAGAGGGGGAAAAAATAAAAACACAAAACAACAGGAGGATGAACATCTTGTTCTTGTATAATTTTAGATGGCACTGTTGAAGAAAAAAGCTAAGATGCAATTTGCATTAATTAGACTTTGTAAGTGAAGGCAATGCTGGATAAGCTGATCTTGTCTATGTGGAAAAATAAAGATCAGAATTACTAATTTTGTAAAATCAGCTCATTTAGGGAAAAAAACACAAAAACCACAACAAACAACACTTGTATGCATCGAGCAGGCACACTTAAGTGTGTGACAACATGCTGACAATAAAACATTGGGCCGAATTTTGACTGCTGTTTCCTTAGGCACAAACTGGATGCAATATGTCAAAATCAAACAGGCCACTTTCCAGACTGAAGGTGTCAGAAGTTTTGGAGAAACATCTCAAGATGAAGTTTGGAATCAGGCTGTATTACATTTTTTTATATTACTCCATTCACTAGTTCATCTTCTGTGGCACCTGCCAAACCTTTGGTGAATGTCATGATTTTATTGCTGTTGTAATTGGATACATCTCACTCTGTTTGCCTTGTTTATATCCTTGTAAGCTTTCAGTTTCTACAAACAATTTCTTTGATGAAATGCCATTTTTCCCACTAGCTACACTTCTTTTATTGTTTGCCTGTCATAGTACAGAAGACTAAAGCTACACCTAGCCACCAAGAGAAGTAAAGATGTGTCCATCTTCAGGTCTAAGGTCCAAGAAGCTGAGTATATCATGAGCCCTTTTGCCTATGTATTAATTAATGTCTGCCTTCACCAACTCATTGATTTGGCTGCTGCTTTTTGGAGAAAAACATAGAATCATAGAGTGGTCTGGGTTGGAAGGGACCTCTGAAGGTCACCTAGTCCATTCTATGTATGAAACAGTTCTGATAGGAGACTGCTCTCTATTTTCCCTATGATATGGGGACCACTTAAACATGATCTCCATGAGTGTGTGGGGCAGGGCCTGTGGTCCCCTCTGGGTGTCATGATACATCGTTTCATAAGGGCAAGTGTGAGATGAAATACAGCCAGAAGAAAGCTGCTTGTCTGAGCAGCACGTGTGCCCTGGAAATGCATAGGGATTGAGAGCATCCTGTGGAGAAACATGTCTCTGCCTGTAAAGCTGGGGCACCAGAGCCAGTTAAAATATGAAAAGACAGATCTCACTAATGTGGCAATTCACAAAAGGAAATATGGATTATTGACTCCTCATAGTCTAGGAAGGGACTGAATTAAATACATGAAACCTTCCATCATGAGGAAACAGACACAGTAATATCTCTGCTACATTTCTAGCTTATCCAGGATGTGTTGAGCCTATGCAGGCCATGAGAGGACTGTTGGATCACTTGAGTATTACCCACCACATGAATATTAGCCACATATAGCAAGCTTGCACAACCAGAAGGTCAAAAATGGGAATATAAAAGAGTGAAGCATGCCACTCTGGCTTAAATGGGCATTTGGTAGATCTGCTCGTGCCCAAGGTTTTTCCTAACTACTGCCACTTTGTGATCAACAGCCTGATTGCAGTGATTCATGTTGGGGTTGAAGAGCTCTGCTCTTCAGAATAGGGTCAGGTGTTTTCAACCAGCTTCCTGGCCACTTTCTTGTGGAGATTTCAGGGAACCACTTCACCCTGTGGTCACAGTTTTCCCTTTGGATTTCTTTCTGATATGAGGAAATGGAAGGGAAATCTCAGATGTTACTGAGCCATATTAAACCAGTAGGGGTGTGGGGAAATTATATCCTCAAGGTCTAGTTCAACGTTTAAGTATTTCTATCTGTTGAAGTTATTTACAGAATTGTCAGAGATTCTAAGAAACGGAAAGGTTACGTTGAAGAGATGAAGGAAGGAAGGGGTAATTTTTATACATACAATCAGAGTGCTATATTTATAGATACTATTTATTCTCATACTTGTATTTTTTCTTACAGTACTGGAAGGCAAGAAAATAATTACCCTGTGTTGCAAATTATATGAATTTTGGAAGATAATTTTCTTGGTAGAACTCTCATTAAATGATTTATCTGTAATTAATGTCCACATTCTATCTGTATAATATCAATTATAGATTCTATTGTTAAATTAATCTTTGTTCCTTCTTGCTTTCCTGCTTACTTGACGGCTTTTGTGTTTTATCATAAAACATTTAATCAATAATACACTGTAATTGCTTTCCAACTCACACAAAAGAAAGAAAAAGGAATGTGTCTTGTTAAGATAAAGGCTTTTCATTTATTTCAGCACAAAAACTAAGGACAGAAGCAGAGTTTAACAGCAAATTTGAAAAAAAAAAAATAATAAACCAGTATGAACTATAAAGTATTAATTTTCTTTATCCTTACACTAGATAATATTGCAGTATTTGTATTACCTTGGAATATATGAGCTTGTCCTACTGAGCAGTAACTGATTTGTTTTCTTTTTCTTCATTTCGCTAAAGGTCATTGAGAGTTTTGCATATTGTATCACATTATGGTCCTCCAGCACCCTCTAGTTGTAAAACTCTGCCTGTTGACTGATTTCCAGAACAAGGTGCAAAATATAAACCTGTACAGGGAGTATAAGAAATTAATTGATAGTCATAATATGAAGGAGGCAAATATTTAAAAAATAAACCCAAATGTACATAAAATTTGTATACTGCTATAGAAACTTGATGTGAAGTATGAATTTAAAACTGCAGAGATTAAGGCATTCAGCTAGTAGCAAAGGTGAGGTTTATGAAGTACAGATTAGTAACAAAATCCACATCCAGCTGGAGGCCAGTCACTAGTGGTGTCCCCTAGGGATCAGTGTTGGGTCTGATCCTATTCAATATCTTTATTGATGATCTAGATGAGGGGATTGAGTCCACCATCAGTAAGTTTGCAGGCAACACCACGTTGGGAGCAGGTGTTGATCTGCTAGAGTGTAGAAGGGCTCTCCAGAGGGACCTTGGCAGGCTGAACAGATGGGCAGAGTCCAATGTGATGGCATTTAACAAGTCCAAGTGCTGAGTGCTGCACCTTGGTCACAACAACCCCAAGCTACAGGCTGGGATCAGAGTGGCTGGAGAGTGGCCAGGCAGAAAGGGACCTGGGGCTGCTGGTTGACAGCTGGCTGAACATGAGCCACTAGTGTGCCCTGGTGGCCAAGAACACCAATGGCATCCTGGCCTGTACTCAGCACTGGTTAGGCCACATCTTGAGTACTGTGTACAGTTCTGGGCCCCTCAGTTTAAGAAGGACATTGAGACACTTGAACATGTCCGGAGAAGGGCAAGGAGGCTGGGGAGAGATCTCAAGGAGAAGCCCTATGAGGAGAGGCTGGGGGAGCTGGAATTGTTTAGCCTGGAGAAGAGGAAGCTCAGGGGAGACCTTATTGCTCTCTGCAGCTACCTGAAAGGAGGTTTGTAGACAGGTGGGGGGTTGGCCTCTTCTCCCAGGCAACACACACCAGAACAAGAGGACACAGTCTCAAGCTGCTCCAGGGGAGGTTTAGGCCTGAGGTGAGGAGAAAGTTCTTCACAGGAGGAGTGATTGGCCATTGGAATGTGCTGCCCAGGGAGGTGGTAGAGTCACCATCCCTGGAGGTGTTCAAAAAGGATTAGATGTGGCACTTGAAGCCATTGTTTAGTTAGTCATGAGGTGTTGGGTGATAGGTTGGACTTGATGATCTCTGAGGTCTTTTCCAACGTTGTTGATTCTATGAAGATTAACCAGTCATGATGTCTGAGCAAACTG
Organism: Dryobates pubescens; assembly: GCF_014839835.1. Lineage (NCBI taxonomy): Eukaryota > Metazoa > Chordata > Aves > Piciformes > Picidae > Dryobates > Dryobates pubescens. Next base: position 49,491,746 of record NC_071612.1, read on the forward strand.
CCTGACATCAAAATTAGTTTCTGAGGGAAAGATCATCTGTGTTTCAGATGACACTTTAAGTTCTGTTGCTTGCTGTTAGGAGAGTTACAAATCATTGTTTTAACATAAACTTCAGTATTTTCTTGGCTTTTAAGCATCAAGGGATAGATTCATTCATTTATTTCAAAGTTGTGTTAAGGCCCATTAGATATCTTTCTATTTCAGGATTTTTGGAACATGTTCAAACACTGCATCAGGAATTTTTATGGACATAAATTAATTCATTTCTTAACTGCACCCACAAAAAATAAGCTGTGCAGTAAGGAAGGACGTTACTTGAAAAGTGTATCAGCTGTTATGCATTAATTCCCTGTTGGAAGGTGTGAAATGTACTGTGTGGAGTAACCCACGCCTTACTTTCTCATGCTGATTCAACTCACGTTTGACATCATTTTAGGAGCAGCTATGTACTGGGTTTTGGCACCTCTTCTTTTTTTCAGTCTCATGTTAATTCTAGCTGAGATGGTGTATGTGAGCAGCCTGTCTTTTCAGTGAGGAAGAGATTTTATTTCTGTAAGCATACGGAAGATTGACCATTTGGAAACATTGCTAAGTAGCTTTCATTCTTCAAAGTCTTCAGATTAATTTGAACTAGGTAACAGGAACTCTATGGGTAAAGGGAGAGTCTTCAGTGCCCTATTACCCATTAAAGCGAAAGTAGTAACAGCCTTTTGGAGTAGTTTCAATGAACGTGACCACAGAGATTGATCTGTCTGTGTAATAATTTTGAAGGAAATGCACTTAGAAGTAATCTTTCTATGAAAATATTTCACTCTGAAGAGAGACTATAACTTCTTTAAGCAGTCTGTTGTAGCTGTTAAGGCAATCTGTTAAGAGACATTATAGTTCAGTTGAGACTATTGGTCTCTAATTAAAACAACTTAACCGGTGTGGTCATTGGATGGATTGTGCTGAGGATATTTATAGAATGGGTACCAATAAATTTTTTATTTCCAAGGGAGTGCAACCTGAATATATGTACTGTCAAGTGTTTTTCCAGGCTATAGAGATAGCTTAGTGCTGAAATGAGCACAAATGCTATGTGTAAGAGATAAAGGAATGATAAGACACTATTACCTGATGCTTTGGTATACTAATTCTGGGATTAGAGAAGATCATGTGGAAAGAAAAGGAAATTCAGGTACAGACAGATTGAATAATAGTTTATTTGTGTCTGCAATTTAATTGCTTTGTATAGTAATAATAGTATATAAATACATATATATATTATATAAATACAATTAATTTTAAAAAGGAAAATTAAGCTCATCTGTGATGCCAGAAAGATGCAGAAGCTAATTCTTCTCATACAAAGCTCTACAGCTAAATTAACAATGAAATATACATAAAGCACAGTTTTAAAGACCTAAAATTGTCATTGTTGTGGATTTGTATCAAATCAATCACAAATAATCTGGGCTCTTTGTAGCACTCTGCTGCATTTTGGTTCACTCAGGAGAGTTGCCCTCCCATCTACCTCCCAGCACCTGTCCTCATTCCATCAGTGGTAACAGTGTCAGCAGACATCTTTAAAAAGGTTACATGGCTATTTTGAAATCCTTCTGAAAACCCTTTATTGCATTGAATATGTCTACACTACAGTCACTAAAATGTCTACTGCTAATACAGGCTTATCCAAATTAGCTTTAAACTAGCTGACTTAGGGGACAGCTGGCAATGTAGCCGTGGTAACAGTGAGCTCCGTCTGGGAAGCCTACCTGCTGGCGTAGGAAATGTAAAAATATCCTATGGTGTTAACCCCCACAAGGCTTTATGTGATGCCTTGGCTACTGCACTCAAGCAGTTCGTTTAAAGTTAGATCCTGTGGGTGTTTATCAGCCCGTGCCTGTGAAATGTAGCTGTACACTGGATGACGCACTCTGTGCTAGAACTGCATTTCTTCCCACTGGTGATGTGAAAGATGCCACAGTAAAATATTCTCGCTGTGGTTCTTGATGAGATACAGGATTTCTGGCATATTTAATTTCATGCACTGACAAGAGTGTTCACTGATAGTGCCAAAAATTAAACCAGATTTCCCAAACCAATATGCGTGTAAAAGAGTGAGTTGAATTTGCCCACCCGAGCATGAATGAGGTTGCCTCCTAAGTCCAGGTCATAAAACTGTCCCTTTTGCACTTGAAAAGAATCGTTCTGTTTTAAAGTCCCTTGGTGTTAACAATAGATAGGTAGCCAGGAACTCTAGGGCAGTGATTGCCCCCCTGAACTCAGAACTTGTGAGACCACATCTCAAATACCGTGTTCAGTTTTGGGCTCCTCACTACAAGAAAAAGATTGAGGTGCTGGAGTTTGCCCAAAGAAGACTCAAGGGAGGCCTTACTCCTTTCCACAACTACCTGAAACAATGTTGTAGTGAGGTGGATGTCAGTCTTTTCAAGAAAATTAATGGTCTTTCCGCTTTTAACTGAAAGTGTGGTTTACAGTGACTGAAACCAACCAGTAAGGCAACATGGGCTACTAAGAGTTTCTTTTCCACCAGGAAGATGCTTAAGACACCTAATATACTCTAAAAGGAAGAAGTATGGGGGCTGTGGAGTCAAAAGGATAAGGTTTTGTAAAAGTATCTTCCACCTGATTAATTCTTCAGGCTGTGGAAGTGGGTAGTGTGGGTTTTTTTCATATATACCTGTGTATGTCTGCTTCTTTCTAAGAATATCCACAGTGGGAGTAATTTTTCACTCAGGGAAGCAGACTCAATAGTCTTTTGGCCCCAAGAAACCCTCCTGAGTTTAGTAGGTCAAGTTTTTGTACCATTGCCCCTTGCAAAAACCTTTCAGCTCAGAGGACCTTTATCCAGCACCATAAATTGCATGAAAAATCTCTGCTGAAACTGCAAGTACTGCAGAAAGGAAAAGCTGTGTGTAGGCAGCCCATGTGCTTCTACCTTCTTTTGCTCTAGCATACATCCAGATAATCAATAGCACTGTTCAGCTTTTCTGTTCTGCAAAGGACTCCTTTCATGGAGACTGAGTTATTTCTTTGGCGATATACTTCAGCTATCCTACCTTTCATCTTCATGCAGCCAGAGCAAAGATTGCCTGTGTGACTCTTGACAGAGGTCATGAAGGCAAGCCAGCGCTGTTGTTCAAGAACAGATGAACGCTAACATATGAGAACACACAGGACTCCCTTCTTTCTTAAATTTTAACATATTACCCCATTTTGTTTATCCCTATAACTCAGAATATTGTGTTATTTGGATACCATCTCACTACATGCCTTTTCAGGAGGGGACTTGATGGGGTGCTTGGTGCCATGGGTTAGTTGTTTGGGTGGTGTTGGATTGGTTGATGGGTTGGACGCGATGATCTTGAAGGTCTCTTCCAACCTGGTTTATTCTATGTATTCTATGTATTCTTATGTTTTTGAGTTAAGTGTACTGAATCAAAAGCAGAATACCAAAACAAAAAAAAAGAAAGTAGTCCATGTGACTTTTTTTTTAATGTTGATTTCCTCTATTAACCTTAAAACTTGTATTTGACCCAGAGGCTAGGGAAATACATTTCTCAGTGTTTAGTAAGCCTTACATTGTCATAACAGATTTATCAGTGTCTCAGGCAGGCTTGTTCTTTCAGATTAATTTGTTTGTTTCTTTGACTCCCAAAGGCCAGCTCATTGGAAAACATTAATTTGAAGACAGGCTGTTGTAAAGGCATAATACTGACAAGAACTGACTGTAAAGACTAATGGTTTTGACCAACACCACTCAGGCATCAGTTTCTGCTTTTGACAAAGCCTCTCTTGCTACCTGCTCCTGCTTCTGACAAATCCTGTTGTGGTGGTTTTAGGCTATGCCTTTAAAGTTTAGTTACAGATTTTGAGCAGAAAAGTAGAAAAATATAAATAAATCACTCTTGGGTGTAAACAAGGAAATCAAAAGGTTATTCTAGACAAATTCATTGGATAAATATCTAGAATAAGACAGGCTGTACCTAAACAATTCTTCTTTTCTGATCTCGGCTGTTTTGCTTCACTCAGGAGAGATTAACCTGCTTGTTGGCTGGCCTTGGCTGAAACTGTTAAGTCTAACCCACTGCTTTCTCTCTGCTTCTCTCTCTCTTGTGGGACATGGGAAAGGGGGGCAGTGGAATGGCTTCGCTGGTCTCTGAGCAGGGGGATTTTCATGTTGTTTGCTAATTGTAAATATCTGTATAATATTGTGAATACTGCATATTTTGTACATATTCATTGCATTCCATTGTAGAATGTAGTTCTTGCTTGTAAATACAGCTTCATTTGCCTCTGAGTTGGTCTGGCAAAGTTAATGCTGGGGGGAAACTTCAACCCTCCACACCTGTTTAGCCTCAGCCTACTGAAGGGTGTAAAATCCTTGCAGGTTTTTTAAAATATCTGTCTGATTGTGTCAGATTCTGAGGCAGCTCTGCTTCCACTTCCCATCTGGATGTGCTTCAGGATTAGGTTTTTACAAACACACGCTTTTTTTTTAAATCCAAGGAAATACAGCATCCACTCTACAGCATCCACTGTAAGCTATAATCTGCTTCATGGAACTAAACCATGGGTGTTTATTAATTCTTCATATTTTCTAGCTGGCTGTTTCCTTGAGGTGAAAACTTCTTAAATAAACAAATTTCTTAAATGAATAAGCAAATGTGGGTAACAGAGGAGATCACTTTGTCCGGACTTGTTTTGTCTGGACTTAAAGCGCTTCCTTTGCTGTGGCCAAGAAGGCTATGGAAGATCTACTGCTGCTTAAGTCATTATGGTTGCTCTGCAGAAGCATGGACAAAGACAAAACCTCCTCCCTGTGTAGGACCTGCCCTGTGCATCTGCATTCAATGCAAACTGGCCAAAGGAAAACACAGCTAGGTTTCCCAAATCCTGTGTCTTTGCAGTAACGTGTTCATCACGTTCTCCATTTGATGAGGTTTCTTGCAAGAGAAAGACACTTCATTTAGAAAAATAACAACAATGCCAAAATAATATTCCCAGACAGCGCAGCTGCATGGGAGTGTTTTACACTACTACTGTAGAATACTGAATATTATGAATTTCACCATGGAAAATTTCAAACAGAAAATGCAGATCCAACTTGGCAGCACTTTATTATCTGTTACTCATAAGCATGTTTTTATTGCTTTATTTATCATGTACTTCCATATTGTTCCCATTTCGGGAACAGCATTTTAAAATGAGATTTTTCCCGAAGTATATGAATTATTAAAGCATATTGTGGTTTACCTTTTTTTCTTTCCCCAGGAATATAAGAAAGAGATAGTGTATTTTACATTACAGTGATCTTGTGGCAAGTGTACTAGTCTCTGTGAAGAAAGTCTTCATGAAATTAAATAGGTGGAAAAAAAAGTCTCATGGAGTGTGCAAATGAAACAGCCAGGAATAAATCCATTTATGTAAGACTCACGCTGAGAGTCTGATGAGCTTTGACAATTGGAATAAATTATTTTGGCAGAAAGGAGATTCCAGCCTTTAAAAGACAGGACAAGACTGAATCTTTCAACAGTTTTCATTTCTCAGATGAAACAAAACCTAGAGCTTTATAGCAATTACCATACCTATCCATACTGACCTCACATCTGCACCTGATCAGCATGATCTCTTCTCATATGGCCTTTCTGCCAGTTCATGCTGCAACAATTCAGTCAATTAAATAATTTATTCTCCGACAAGACACTAAAAAAGGACAGCTGTTAGCTGATTGGTGCATGGTGTAGGAGAAGGGTTGGTTTTGGAGCACTTTAGGATGGCCGTGTTTTGTCTTGAAGTCTAGGAATGTACACCTTATCAGTAACTGAGAAAGAGACCAGGCAGGATTTGGCTGGATATGTTGAGAAGTGTTTGAAAATATTGTTTGCTAGCATTAACCTATTGTATGCTTGGCTTAAGCACATGTCAGTAGAAAGGTAGCCAATTAGGGTGTGACAACACGGCATTAGGTTTGTGTAGAAACATATATGAGTTAACTGTGTAGTGCAATAAATGCTTTCACCTTCACTTGAAACATCTTGGCTTGGAACTGTATTGTGGAAGCCATGCTCACGTCGACACAGCATGGCGCATGAATGAAGACCTGGCTCTCTATCCCAGGTAAGTTTGAACATCATACATAAGTGATGGTCTGTAGCTAAACACAGCATTGAGTAAACAAAGAGAGACATGTGTCCCTTCCCCATACCTCATGTGCAAGTTTGGCAAACTATTTCCTTTATTTTCTTAACATTACTCTTCATCAAATAATAGATGATAATAAGGCTTCTTTCTTTCTTTTGTGCTAAGGGCCTTTTGTTTATATTGGATATGTTTGGGACAAAAAATTATCTGTTGCTATATGTTGTACACTGCCTTAAGGCACTAGTACAATGCACACAAATAATAAAAATTACTTGAGTAATTATTAATAATAGATTCAGTATTATGCAGCAGTGATAGCTATATTTGTCTTCTCCCTGTCAACAATTCTGGAAGTAGTCTGGCTCTGGTTTCAAGTGCCTGATATTCCCCCTCATTTGCATTGGCTTTACACTGTGGTGCTTTCTGAGGAGGATCAACCCACTGCATGTGTACATTCTTCCCTTTAATATTACTCCTTTCTGATGTCTAAGAAGGATTCTTAAAGTAACATTCTAGCTCCTTCCTTGGATCCAAATTCTGCATAATAATCTGCAGAATAACAAAAGAAGTAATATCTTTTTAAATGGTACATTTACTAATTTCTAATTTAATGTACCTATGCATAGATATTTTAAGTTAATGACTAATAAATAATAAAAGGGGTACTGAAATATATGGTTATGTTACGGATATGATTCATAAATCCTGGAAGTGGGAAGCTCACATTAGGGGATACAGTCTGTCATTCGTAGGACAATAATCCAACAGCAGTATAGCTTTAATCAGCTGGGGATTGATTTATATACAGGAAGTTGAAAGTGAATGCTACACATCTGTCTGACTTCTAGATTGCTTTCTGTCTTCTCCAGGATGGAGTGGAAGCCCAGAACCACTCACGTCAGAAAGCAGGGCTTTCTTTCATGTTCAGCATTCTAAAACCAAAGACTGTTGAAGCCCATGAAGGGCAATATTTTCAATCCATTTAACTTCAGTGTCATTTCATGGGCTATTACTGCAATTGATTATCAATACATATCACACAAGTGTTTGCCAATAACACCACATTGACTGTTCTTTGAATGAGGCACTGCACTGAGTAATAATTAATACAATTATAAAACAATCAGATGATGAATGGAGAAAATGCCACTCCAATATATAACATTTTTACTACAGATGATTTTGTGTGTGCAGCACTGTGCATCTGTGAAGAAGTAATATTGCATTCCTGTTCAGCAGTGATGCTGAGTGCTGGAGAGATTCGTGATTGTCCCTAACTGCCTCAAACGACTGAACTCTCCTTGTTGTAAGGAAAAGCTGAACTATTGCTTCTACTCTGGAATGAAAACATTAGTAAGAACTGAATGATTCTGAATACGTCTGAGGTTGGAAGTTTCTGATCTCTTTATATTTCCCCTGATTTTCCTAAAGGAGACCTTGTGTGTACTGAGTAAGCTCATTTCATTGCCTCTGACATTTATTTGCTATTGCTGCCCAACGTCTAAAATTAAGGTCCTATTTTGTTAATACTACTAAAACCATAGGGAACCCAGCAGAATACAGGCAAATGTAAGTGAGGGTTCTCCTTCAAATAATGGTCATTTATTTTGGATACCACCAGCAAAAACTTTTACAGTTTTAGTTATAGAAACTGAGTACATTAGGTCATATTAGCATATCTGTCTGATTTAACAGAAAGGTATAAATGCTGTATTCACAGTAACTACAGCTGGTACTGAACAGCATCTGGTTGGGTATAACCATGATTTGGGAGAGAGGGCGAATCCCAGTACGAGTGTGCCTGTCATTGGTCTGCATATTCTTAGCTGTGGCGTAAATCCTTCCTCAGTCCATATGTTTTTGTAGCTGATTTAGACTCAGCATGGTGATGTTTCTAAGTTCAAGATTAGGCTGTTGTTGTGTACTCTAACTACCATCTTTCAAGTGACCTTGAAATCCCGTCAGCTTAAGCCCTTGGTGCATTCATTGTACCGTGTATGTTGACCTGTAGTGAAAGAAAACCATAAATTTAGCATTTTCCAGGACCCAGCTAACTGTGTATATCATCTCTGTGCATACACCTTATTAGGGTGATGGAGAAGGCAATTAGGCAATTAACATGGGCTAAGTCTCAGGTTAAATAGCAACTGCAGAGACTCATAATGGTGAGTAGTTAATCTGCACAGGATAACTTTCCATTGTAACACAAATGAAGTTTCAATAAAGACAAGCAGCATCACTTAGGCTGTCTTTAATGCCACAAATATTATAAGCAGAATTTTTTCTACTATACACTATGCTACTAAACCCTATATTTAAAGCAATTATGCAATTAGGAAGAAGTTATTTTCTGTGCATTTACTATAATGTAGATGTATTTCTCTCTCTAAGTATGTAATTAAGAGCCCAGTAAGAATTGTTTATTTTTTTCTTACATTTCTGGTTTGTTTTTATTTTTTTCCTTTTGTAAAAGCTTGCCATTAGCATCACACTATCACAGTTAGTCTCTGGGAAGGTATGCCTATGCAGAGGTGAAAGTAAAAATATCTCTTATCTGTGCTATGAACTAGTTCTGGGACCGAACCACTGGAGTGGTTTTTCAGAACTAAAAATAAGCTTCTGTTGAGCAGAACTCTGTACATTTCCATGAGAACTCGAGTGAGCTGTTTCTTGACAAGACAATTTTCTCAAAATAAGAATTACTGATGGCAAACACGTAAATGGTGAACAGAGAAGATGTATCTATTGCTGGTGGAGTGTAATGATAAAGATAAGAGAGCTGATGTTTCAAATCACAACAGTCCTTTTAACCTTTATTTTTAATGTTTTTTTTCAAAGAACAGTGCAAAATGCTTGCAGTGGGTAATTGAACAAATACAAACTTTCTATCTTTTGGATATTTCCTAAAGAAAGGATTTATTACCTTGTCTCATGCAATTCTGTCTATTCCTCCAACCTAATAAAACAACTGAAACAAAAACATTTATTTCTAATGTTGCTAAGTGCTTGAGCTCCCTAGCATCGTTTCTGCAGCAGCACAGCATGTCTCATTTATTTGTGTTGTACAATACATTATTTTAACTTTTATTCAAGTGGTTTTGTATGATTTATGTAATGCTTCAAAAATTTCATTTTATTTTTGGAGAAAAACATAACAAGGAATGTTTGACTGCTTGATGTTTAATCTCTTACTTGCTATAGCTTAATTTTTCCTTTACTTTCCTAGTGATAGACAAAATTATGCAACTGAAATAATCTAAATAAAATATACTGTGTTAACATAATCATTTTAAAAAAAACTAAAACCATAGCATGAACATCTCTCTTTTTAAAAGCAGGATTAGGGGTTGTATTTTTTTTTCATTTGAAAAGTGCAACTTTACACAATTTGCTTATAAATTAGCCCATGACTTGATCCTCAGTTACCTATGGACGCAAGAAACTATACTGTGCTGCCAGGTTAGTGTAAAGTGGTTATGATGGTGTCCAATGGTGTTGGCATAAGTGGAAATTGATGCTGGTGTACCTTTGGATACTTCTGTAAGGTTCAAAAGAAGAAGAATGGAGGTTTCATTTACTCCTTTGGTGACTGCAGTGGATTTTATTGTACTTTACTGTGGAGGGAGCAGGAGAGCAGTCTGTTACTACCACATAGCTCACTACGCTGACAGCTAGTCTAATTGCTTGTGCTCTGAGCAGCCTGGAACTGGGCATCCTAGCCTTGAGAGACAATGGAGGTGACACACTATGCTTTCCTCCTCCCCTGGGTTGGCTTCTGACCAGATTGGTCTCCAGGCCAAAACCAGGATTAACACTGGCACTGTTTTTGCAGCTTCATGGTTGTTCAAACAGCTTTTGGCTCAAAGCCTTGCATGAAGTATGTGAATGAGATTGTACAGACACTGTTTCAGGCAAGAATTGAAGGAGGAGAGATTCACTCCAGCACTCCTGGATTATGAGAAGCTGTTTTACTTAAATTAAGGAGTTTAGCATGAAAGTTAGGTATTCACTAGTTCTGCTGTGGTGGAAAATATCTTTGTGATGGCTTATGTGAATGCTATCTTGAATCCTGTGTGACGTGATAAGATGAATTACAGCATTGACTAGCAGTGCAGTACTACTATCAGAATGTTCATGCATTAATTTTTCCTTGTCTGGATTTAAAAAAAAGTGAAGCCTTTGACACTCTTTGACCTTTTCAAGATGTCAGATTTGCAACAGGCTCAAATTCAGAAAACAGCAGCTGATTTCTCCAGATTTGTAAGGTAGGTGGAGTAGGCATATATTTTATGGATAGATTTTATGAATGAATCATTAAACTGAGAATGTGCCTTCTCCATGAGGAGAATGATCATTACATGGTCTGCTTCCTACAGGCTGCTATTTGACCAGTATCCTTGCTCCAAATCCTATCTCAGCACGCTCACTACAATGACAGAAAAAAACTTCCTACAATATTCAGAAAGTTAAGTGCAGCCATGAGGAGTGTTTGAGCAAGCATATAAAAAGGTCCCATTCTCACCAGCACATATTAGCCCTGGTTTTCAGCCTGTCTGTAATTTGCAGATCTGGAGCTGCTCCTCAGTGGTGATGCTTGGGATTCTGAAGATACAAAGATCACTGCATGGTGCTGTGATTGCTGATGGAGAAAACACCTAGTTTTCAGGGAATTGATTCTTTTGTACAGAAAGAAGGCCCAACTCACAAGTGAGTAGAAATGTCAATAGAGAGTGAGCTACAACATTCTTGTCAGCTTGTATTTGCCTTTTTTACATTTTAGCTGTTTATGAATGCAGGGAACTGAAGTGGAGAGGCAATTTGACAAGTACCATATTCAGCAGAGTACAGTCCACCAGTATATGAAATCGGATGTCTTAATCATCTCCAAAGGGCTTTTTGTTATGAATAATGAGCAATACATTTCTCACAGGTGACAAAAAAGATGCTGGGCTAAAAAGAAATTTCAGTGGCCTGAAAAGTGGGTGGAGGGTTCATATTTTAAACATAGACATTGGCATAGAAAAAGGAGTAAGAACATGATGGGAATGAAAAACAACACTGGAGCCAAGGCTGGCATTGCACATGGACCAGAAGGAAGGGGTGGTAGATGGAAAGGCTTGCTGTTACAGTCTAAAGAAAACAAAAAAAAACCCCAAGCCCGAAAACCCCACATTTGAATCCCATGCTCAGCAAGGGGAATGGGGATAGTAAATTCAATATAACAAGAGAGAAAAAGAAGATACTAAGGATGATACTTAGAAAACCAGATGGAAATCAGGCAAGAATGGAGACAGCAAGGAAGAAGAGAGGTAGCAAGTAGACAGGAAAAAAAAAAATTGGACAGGGATAAGAAATTTATTCCTTGGACTGAGACAAAGCAATGGAATTTTTTTATACTCTTGGAAGAAACTCAAAGATATTGACAGATAAGAATCACAGGTTTAGCATGCATAGTCTAATCTGAAAATGTTCCATTTATCTTTTTCCAGAGCATTAATAATGTTACTTGCTATAATCTCAGTAGAAATAAAATATTTACATAATCTATAGCAGATTTTCCATACCCAGATAGATCAGCACATACTGAAGTGATTTTATCAGTAAAATAAGTATAACATTTTTTGCATATGACAAGAACGCTCAGATGAATATAGTAAATGCCAAGTCACTACAGACTTCTAACAATGGTTAGCTAAACTACTAACAAACTGCACCATCACAGCTACTACACAGCAAAAGAAACTAATGTTGCATGATTATCACTAATTATTTTACATTATTTATACCACAGGGTAGTGATAATGCTTTTTTCACATAATAGGAGGTAGCACAATCTATTCCTTAGTGCATACCATCCCTGGGTATATGTGCTGTCAGTGGGAACAGTACGTGTTTGCTAATCAGGAGAGGAAGCAGAATGAGCTTGGGAGATCAGAATGTACGTTTCATTTTTAAAAATACTCTTGAGATCCATAATGAACATATGGGACTGAACAATTTAAGAAAGACTTGAAACACGAAACTTTCATTTGTATTTCCTCTTTATTTACAACCATTTGCAGGTTTCAAAAATTCAAAGGCAACTTTTTCTTTTTTTTTTTTTTTTTTAAGGGGAAAAAAAACTTGTTTGGCCTTAGACTCAAAGGATTCATACACTGGTTCAGCATATTTGCATTCTTCAAAATCTGCATATTTTAAGATATTTTTTTCCTAATGAAAATAGTTCTGAATACAAAAGCCAAAAATGCATGGCGTATAAGGCCAGGAGGAACCACTGTAACCATTTATTCTGAACTCTTGCCAAGGGTCTTCTTAGAATTGAACATTTCAACAGGATTTTTAGTAAAGACTCTGATTATAACTGAGCATTTTCCAAGACTAAGGAATTCAGTATGTGATGGCCATGGTCAATAACATGTTACTAAAACAGCAAAACAAAAGACAAACTTAATTTCTAATCTGATTTATATCAACATTCAAACTCTGGGTTTTTAACTACTTCCATCTTGTCAAATGCTTTATATTAGCAAAGCTGCTTTTCTAAAATATGCACTCCATGTTATCAAGTAACTCCTGAACGATCATTTTCATACCTATATGGAGTGATTGCTAAATGTTTCTGAACACAAGGCAAAAAATTCCATTCTTCAGTCGTTCCCAGGTTTTTTTCCATGTCTTCTGTGCATCTGCTGAAACATATGAACATCTAATTGAATTTCAGACACTGTCTCAACCAGCATTTTGCCAGAATGAATACCTGGGGAAATGTCTTGCTGATAAAGTCATATTTATTTCTGATTAGTACATATATTGGCACTTTTTAACTTCCTCATCAACTTCTACCTTATATTCAGAATATTGCCCATTAAAGAACTCACTGAATCAATGTAGCCTTGATTGAATCCTGCATTCTTTGTGATAAGCAGCAAATCCCTCCTGGATTTCAATGAAGACAGGATTAAGCACTTAGCCTTTTTAGGGGTTTGACATCTTATTATTTGATATCTGGCCTTCTGTCATCTGCCATTGTTTTCACTATTATTGCACTGCTATGTTCCTTTCAACAAGTGATTGATGCTTATTATTAACAGTCTCCCTCTTGATGCTTTGTTCAGATTCTGAACTAATGCATTTTTATATGAGCTTTTATCATGGTGAAGAATGCATACAAGAATATAACCTTTTGTTTTTGAGATTATAATCCTTACTTGCCTCTTGCTAGAGCCTTTTCCTTTTCTTGTGCAAAAAGTATTGAATTTGATTCCCAGTAATATAGTCTGATTTTTTTTATGCACAGTGTTAATGAGTATGTCTATTCTTAGTACACGGTCATAAATTACTATCACCTATAAATTTCTTTTCTGTCCTTTGCTTGCTTTTCGATTAACATGGGATTGTTATAAAAAATAGAGAGTTGGAGAAGGTCTGATTTTATTATCAGCATTGTTCCTTCTTACTAAATTCTGATTAAACTGTTTTCTTGCTGATTCAGTAGCCCATGCTGTCCCTACTTACTCATCTCAGTTGAAATATTTCCCCCCCCTCCCTCTGGCACACCAACCACAGAACATGCCCAAATAATTTGGCATTTTTTTCTACATGCTCTGCCACAATGATACAAATCTGGATCACTTGCACATCCACACACACATTTATATGATGTATACATACACATGATTCTGTAATAGAAAAACATGCATCAGAAAATTCAGCCATGTTGGTACTAGTTGTTACTGCCATGGTGGTTGTTACTAAGTTACCACAGACAGTCTGTACAAACCCCGCAGTTGTAACTAGTAATTAACTGCTTACTCAGATCACTTGTATTTTACCTAGCTGTTATGCTATAATCTGTTAGTCTTCAAATTGAAAGGTGTAGCAAGACATTGTCATGACAGAAAGAGGATTCAGAACCTTCATCTATAAACAATTTTTATTTGAGTGATGTTGCTTGTTGTGTAGTGCCCACTACAGTAGGATCATAGAATCATAGAATACTTTAGGCTGGAAGAGACCTTTAAAGGTCATGTGGTCCAGCCCACTCTGCCCCTGTAGTGGGCAAGGAAACCTTGAACTACATAAGGTTTTTCAGAGGCCCATCCAACCTGAACTTGAATGTTCCCAGGGATGGAGCTTTTACCACTTCTCTGGGCCATCTGTTCCAGTGTTTCACCACCCTAAATGTAAAACATTTCTTCCTTGTATCTAGTCTAAATCTACCCTCTTTTAGTTTAAAACATCACTCCTTGTCCTTTCACAGAATCTCAGACAACATCTGTTTGGAAGAGACATAGAATACATAGAATAAACCAGGTTGGAAGAGACCTTCAAGATCATCGCTCCAACCCATCAACCAATCCAACCCACCTAAACAACTAACCCATGGCACCAAGCACCCCATCAAGTCTCCTCCTGAACACCTTCAATGATGGCGACTCCACCACCTCCCCAGGCAGCCCATTCAAAGACTTCAAAGATCATGCAGTCCAACCTTCGACCCAACACTGAAGGGTCAACACTAAAACATGTCCCTAAGCACCAGGTCCACATGCTGCTCAAACACCTCCAGGGATGGTGACTCCACCACTGCCCTGGGCAGACCATTCAGATGTTTGATAACACTCTCTGTGAAGAAGTATTTCCTAGCATCCAGTCTGAACTTCCCCTGGTGCAGCTTGAAACTATTTCCTTTTGTCCTGTCCCTTGCCATCAGCGAGAAGAGGCTGCCCCCTCCTTGCTCCATATCCCTTCAGGTAGTTGTGGAGAGTGATGAGGTCTCCCCTCAGCCTCCTCTTCTCCAGACTGAACATCTCCAGCTCCCTCAGATGCTTCTCGTAGGCCCTGTGCTCCAGGCCCTTCACAAGCCTCATTGCCCTTCTCTCTCTGGATGACACCGTGTCCCTCTGGCATGCCAGCTGCACCACTCACCTTGGTGTCATCTGCAGCCTTGCTGATGGTGAACTCTATCATGCCATGTATATCACTGATGAAAATATTAAACAGTACTGGTCCCAGTACAGACCCCAAGGGACACCATTTGCCACTGATTTCCATCTGGACATCAAGACATTCACCACTACCTCTGGACGTGACCATCCTAACAATTCATTATCCAGCAAATGATTCACCCATAAAATCCATCTCTCTCCATTTGGAGAAAAGGCTGTTGTAGGGAAATGAGTCAAAGACTTTACAAAAGTCCAGAGAGATGACATCCATAGCTCTTCCTTCGTCCACTGATGTAGTCACCACTGCATTGTCAAGCAGCCACAAGGCTGGTCAAGCAAAGTTGTGGTGAGAGACAATGAGACATGTACAGATGGAAGCTGGTACAGAATTTCCTGGTGAAATTGCTCAAATGAAACTAAACTTGTCAAGAATTAGCAATGGGTAAAGGGCCTCAAACTGTCTAATTCTGGTGTTTGGAATATGTATTTATATTGACATACGAACACTTGAAGCATTGAGACACTTATTTGTATCTGGAAAGGAAAATTAAGACAATTTAATAATTAAAAAAAAAAAAGGAAAATAAAGAAAAAAAGATGGAAATACAATGCAAGATAAGTATCCTTTCCTATATGGATAGTCCTCATCTTTATTAACAACAACATGAAATTAAAAAAGCATACGTCAGTAAATGACGATTTAATAACAAGTTCATTGTCACAGTCACAGTCACAGTGCCACCACTATGTCTGTTAATCTGTCAGATACTTGCCTCTGTGTGCCCATGCGTGTGGTGCATAGCAACAGACTTTGTGCCAAACTGAAAAATGTTAAATTTAGCTTGCAGTAAATAATATGTCTAGTTAATACAGCTGGAACTCATCATAGGAGAAAAAAAACAAAACCAAAACAAAAAAAAAACAACAACCAAACCCAACACATTAGACACTAAAATTAATTACCTGAATTGTTTTAAACCTTCCTGCAGATTAACTTTTCTGAGTACAGTACAGCAGTTAAAAGCATGCCTTTCAAATGTACCTGGACAGTGGCTACATCCAAATGTCTGCCTGGTGAAGTGAAATAAATATTGGTGGGAAAAAACCACCCAGCACAAAGCCCTAAAAAAATTGAAGGGTTTGCAGAGGTTTTTTGTGCATTTCGGTTTTCAGTACGACCCACAGAGAGAAATCGGCATGTGCTTGACCCCTGTCTCCGCTTTCTGTCCGTTTGACCTGTCCCGGAACCGAGGGTCTCGGCGGGCCGCGCAGCGCTGGCCGGCGCCCCCAACGGAGCGGAGCCGTGTGGGCTCAGGTGCCCGACTTCAGACGTGCTGTGTCGGAGGGTCAGGTGGGGAAACCCCCGAGACAGCGGCGTCGGGACACGGGGATGGGACTGGGGGCCGCTCCGCAGCCCCCCGTCTTCCCTCCGCGCCTCGGCGAGCCAGCACCAGTACCGGGGCGGGGCAGCCGTTCGGAGCCCCAGTTCCCGCGGTCAACGCAGCGCCTCTGTCCGCGGTGCTGAAGGTTGGCGGCGGCCCGCACCGCGGCCGCGCGCGCGAAGAGGCGGAGCGCGGCGGCAACGGGGGTGGAAGGGGCGCGCTCCCGCCAGCCTCGCTGCTCGCGCAGGCGCGCCGCCGCCTCGCCGGGTGCGCCGCCAGCCCGCTGAGTGAGAGAGAGCGCGGGTGAGCGCGTGTGAGGGCAGGGCCGGGCGGCGGGCGCGCTCAAGCAGCAGGAGCACAGCGGCGCCGCCGCCAACGGCACGCGGCCGCCCCCCACCACCCTCCACCCCCCCCGCTTATTTCCGGAGCCGGGACGAGAACCGGAGCGGCGGCAGCTGTCGGCGGCACCCTGGGCAACAGCTTCTCCTGCGCCTGCCGCGGGGTTCTCTTCGTGGCTCTCCCCCTGTGGTTGGCTTGCTCTCGCCAGCTGCTCGCCCGGCGCGCAGGGGATCTAATTGCTGACGAGCGCGCTCGGCGAAGGAGGAGGAGGAAGAAGAAAGGGCTGTTTCCGTGGCTTTGTGGATGCTCTACTTTTCCTGGAAATGCAAAAGATTATGCATATTTCTGTCTTCCTGGGTCCCGTGTTGTGGGGACTGATCTGGGGGGTCAATTCTAACAGCATACAGATCGGTAGGTGCCCGCATGCCGGAGGACCTCTCTCCTCCCGACGGATCTCCTGCGTCCCCGCCGGTGTTACTCGGGCATTTCTGCCTTACCGCCGCGCTCCCAGCCCTGCCGCGGTACCCGCCGGGTGCCTGTCAGCTCCCTTCCAGCGGCCGTGGCCAACGCCTTCCCCTGTTCCCTCGCCTTCCCTGAACCATACCGCCCACTCCGCCGCGCCCCCCGCGCCGCTCCGGGCATGGGACGGACCTGCAGCCGGGACCGCTCCGGCAGCGGTGCCCGTGCCGGCGGAGCCTACCGGCACCCTGGCCCAGCCCACCCCCGGCGGCGGGAAGGGACACTGCTCTGCCCGTGCCCTCGCCCGCCTGACGTGTGTGTGTATTTCCCTGCAGGGGGGCTGTTCCCGAGGGGCGCCGATCAGGAGTACAGCGCCTTTCGGGTAGGGATGGTTCAGTTTTCCACCTCGGAGTTCAGGCTGACTCCCCACATCGACAACCTGGAGGTGGCCAACAGCTTCGCCGTCACCAACGCCTGTAAGTAGCGGGCGCTGCCAGCCGCTGCGCACTGCGCGTTGCCCACTAGCCTGCCGTGGCGGCGAGAGCGGAGCGCCTGCGCACGGCGCGGTGCGGGGGTGATGTGGGGTGGGTGTGGAGGTGCCATGCCACTGCCCCCGGCAGGAGCCGGGGCGCGCGGGGTACCCGTGCTGCTGCCCCGCCCTCGCGGATTTAAAATGGTTCCTGCCGCCCCCCGCCGGCGGCTCTCCCTAGCGTTACGTAAGGCTGCGCGGTCGCGGGGTCTCGGCAGCAGTCGAGGGGGAACGAAGGGGGCGTTTGCGGGTTCGATCAGTCATTTTACACCGCGTGGAGCCCCGGGAACCCCCGCCTTCGTGGTTTGCCTGCTTGCCTCCCCGCAGCTTCATTTGGAGGTCCGCGACTTTCGCGGCGTGCCGTCGACCGTCGAGGCTGTGCCCTGGCTCCGCCTCCGGCGAGGCAGGGCCCGGCTGGACGCGTGCAGCGGGACGCTAAGCACATGCGGTACTCCGTGATGCGATGAGGGAGGATGATGCAGCGCGGCCGTCTTAAGGCTGAGTGTAGCCCGTGGGCGTGAGGCTTCTGCCTGCAGTTCATTGTCTGTCCCCCGCAGGAGCCCGATATTTGGCCCGGCAGGGTGCATTTTGACGAGGGGGCACTGAGGACAGCTGCAGCAGGGGGCTGTGGGTACTGCCTGTGTTAGTGGTCAGAGCTGCGAGTATGAGCAGGTGTTCACAGGGCCATGGGAAGTGCCCACCTTTCCTGATGTCTTGAATGGTGTGCCTGCAGCAAACAAAACCAGGGTTCCCAGAGTGGCACAGCCGGAAAGAAGGGAGCTTGCTCTTGTGTCATGCTGCCTGCTCCTGTCAAGCTACAGCTCTTCGACTGCTCAGTGCCATGCTGCCCCAAGGTATTTCCCTGGCCCTCTTGAGGATATGATGTAAGGGATACTGAATCTGGAGGTTTGCTGTCAGCAGAGCAATTTCCCTTCATTGGAGGCCTTTGTTTTTGTCCTTCCCTGATCTAGCTCCTTTATGGTAGGTGGTGATGAAGGGAGGCATCTCAGTGCAGATGCTGGGATAGGTGGTACAAGAGCTCAACCCAAGGATCTTTCAATGGCATTTATGAGGATAGAAGCATGTTGCACACAGCTGAAGTCAGAAAAGGTCAGAGCATGTAATACGATAAGTGATAATTTGATAATATTTGCAAATTGTGGAGTTCTTGCTTTCTTAGGTAATGAGAGTTTGCATCACCAGAACTGCATTTGGTTAGTGTTTGCTATATATGTTACACTGGAGCTGTTGGCGAGGTAGGGGGTTGTCTAGATGGTATTCTGCAAAAATGTGATGGGCCTTTTTGTCTTTCTCAATTCTTGGAAGGCACTGGCATCCTGAAAATAATTTGTGTAAAATGCCCAAATTATTTGTCTTCTCCTAACACAAGAGAGAAATATAGCCACCTCATGTATGAGAAAGTAAACAATTCATGTTTTTCTCCAGTCCTATCAATATGTTTTAGCTGTGTTTGTGTGCACGTATCAGCCTTGTTCTTGAGCTCCTTGGAGAACTCTTACTATACTCAGATGACATGTATAGACTGTAGACCACAGTGATGGACTTTAAGACTGCCAGCAGAAGGGGAATGATATCCATGTTTCAAGATTTCCCTTGTCCAAGGCTTCCATTTCCAAGGAGTTTGAACAGCACCAAATTAAGACATGAACATGTACTTGCTTTTTTGTCACCTCATTCACCACTGATGGTTTAGTGAAGTTATCTTTTCAATTGAATTTAATTGACTAGTGAAACATATGCTAAAAATAAGTAGTCTCTCCTTGATTACTCTCCAAGGAAGGTGTGACTGGGGAACAAGGAGTTCTGAAGACAAATATTTGCCATATAAGAAGCAGAATTTAGCAGTTGATTGCAGAGCACTCTATGCACAAATGGATAAGAAGGATCCATTTTTTGAAGTCCCCTTTATTTCAAACGAGAATGAGTGTATTGAAAAATCTGCAAAGTTTTTTTGTGTTTGCGTTTTGTTGTTTTGTTTTCAGAATAGTGTACAAAGAATCTATGCCTGGAACTAGCACTATCAACAGTTTAAAAATCAAAATGCTAAAGAAAATCATAGAATTGTAAGGATAATACAAAAATGAAAAGGGTTTACTTGTCCAGGTATTTCACTTCAGCAAGGTGGTTTTCCTTCAGAGAAATGTCATGCCAGGCTTATGCCGTAGTAGAAGTAATGCCATTCTTCTGCCCTAACAACAACACATTTTCTGAAATGGACAACTGCATTATTTCATCTTCTGATGTACAAACCAGCCAGGTGTCAGGCAGCAGAAGCCCTGGTCGGTGGTGCCCCCAGTTGGTGGTGCAGGCTGAGCGATGTGTCACCCTGCACCGCTGGCTCCTGCCCTGGCAGGTGGCAGCTGGCAGCCGCCCTGCGCAGCTTTGCCTGCCTCCCTCCCTTGGCCTGTGCTTCCACCCACTTTGAAACCAAACAAAACTGACCTGTAAAACTGTTTGTACCAGCCTTCAAACTTACAGTCAGCCTTTCCTCAGAGCTCATTGGTGGAGCAAACGGGTTTTAGATGAACAAGTTGTACTGCTTGTCTGGCTTCTAAATTAGATTCCTGAAATTCCAGAAAAGAGGAGACAGGTACTCCTGGGAGTTGTTTGAAGCACCAAGATTACTTATCATAGTATCATAGTATGAGTCAGGGTTGGAAGGGACCACAAGGATCATCTAGTTCCAACCCCCCTGCCATGGGCAGGGACACCCCACACTAGATCAGGCTGGCACTTAAAGGTGACCAGAAGATACAAGTAGCAGAGGAGAAATGGACACTTTGTGGGTAGGTAGCCTTAAGAGATAATCAATAAGAAATAGTCACTTTAGGTTGTTGGACTATTGCTAGTCTTGTGCAAAGCTGTGTTGACAAATCATCAGGAGTAGCTGCTGGAATCTAATTGCAGTTTGGTGCCTTACAAGTCAGTGTCAATAGAAGGCTTAGTTTTGATTGAGGGATGGTGCCATGTTTTTTCAAACTGATGGCACAATTAAGGGACATGTTCACTGATACATCTACTGTCACATCCTTGAAGAGAAATGAGCTAAGCTTAGCCCTTTTTGAGAATTCCTGATGATTCAGAGGATTAGTCTAGGTGGTAAAGGCAAATGTTAACAAAGGGGTTCATTCCAACAGAACTTCTTTGGCTTTTAAGAGCTGGAGTAGTGGTTCAGCACTGCAGGTAATTGCTTGATGAACCTGATCTTAACCTCCTACTTAATGAACCTGATCTCCTTATATGACAAGATGATGCATTTAGTGGACAAGGAAGGGAGTAGTGTATAACTGGACTGTAGTAAAGCACTTGACACTGTCTACTACACCATCCTCCTGGAGGAACTGGGTGTTCATGGCTTGGATGAGTGGATGCTTTGCTGGGTAAAAAGCTGGCTGGGTGGCTGGGCCCAAAGAATCCTGATGAATGGAGTTAAATTCAGTGGGTGACCAGTCAGAAGTGGTGTTCTCCAGGGCTCAGTACTGGGGCCAGTTCTCTTTAGTGTCTATCAATGATCTGCATGAGGGGATTCAGTGCACTTTCAGTAAGTTTGCTGATGACACTGGGTAGGAAGGCTTACAGGTGGATGTGGACAGGCTAGATCAATGGGCTGAGGCCAGTTGCATGAGATGCAGCCAGGCCAAGTGCTGGGTCCTACACTTTGGTCACAGTAACTCCTGCCCAGTAGGGAAAGATCTGGGGATTGACAACCAGCTGAACATGAGCCAGCCGTGCGCTCGGGTCATCAAGAAGGCCAGCAGCACCTGGTCCTCTATCAGGAAATAGTGTGACAAGGAGGAACAGGGAAGTGATTGTCCTCCTGTACTCAGCACTGGTGAGGCTGAACTCTGAACACCTGGTTTGGTTTTGGCCCCTCACTAGAAGAAAGTCATTGAGGAGTGTATCTAAAGAAGAGCCACAAAGCTGGTAAGGCATCTGGAGAACAGGTCTTGTGAGGAGTAGCTGAGGGAACTGGTGTTGTTTAGTCTGGGGAAGAGGTGGCTGAGATGATACTTCCTTGCTCTCTACAATTCCCTGAAAGGAGGTTGTAGTGAGGTGGGTATTGGTCTCTTCTCTCTAGTAACAAGGGGGCCATTTAGGGGAGGTTTAGGTTAGAAAAATCTTGACTGAAACAGTTTTCAAACACTCAATAGGCTTCCCAGAGAGGTGGTTGAATCCCCATCCCTGGAGGTGTTTGAAAGATGCATAGATGTGGTGCTGAGGGACATAGTTTATTACCAGACTTGGTGGAATTAGATAATTGTTGGACGTGATGATCTTAAAGATCTTTTCCAACTGAAATAGTTCTATGACTATTCTAATTCATGGAGCAGAATTTGAAAGTATCCAAACCACTGGACTTTATTGCCCTTCAGCACAGTGTAATTGAGTTTAGCCTAGTTGGAGAATTGCTGACCATTGGAGACATTAACAAAAAATTGTTAATTCTGTCAAAACAAGAAAAGAGGAAAGAGGTGAAGGTGAAATCCTTTGCTTTTAGATCTACCAATCCAAACAGGGATACTTGTATTATGTACTTGGATGTTTCTGTACTGAAAAGATATTTGAGTCACTGAAGAGACATTTCCGATGGAGTACTATAAAACCTCCATAACTGTAACAAGTTTTTCATTTAGTAGTTTCAGCAAGAAGTAATATATGCACGATCTTGGATGTTTAATCCTGCTGGCTTAAGAGTCAGTGTTGAGCTTTTCTGTTTTAAATCAAGTCTTACAGCTCTGCAGAGATCACTGCACCATGACATTGTGACAAGGGGATGCTGATTCATGCATAAACCTTAGATCCTTTCATTATATCTTCAACCAGCAGCTTTGAAAGCCTGTGAATATCTTAGCATGTTGCAACCTGGGAGCCATGGCAAAGATTTCCCTAGCCATTTTGGAGTGTGATGCTATAAATTACATGTTTAAAGAAATAGCATTCATCATACTGCTGGCAAAAGAATAAAGAATAAGCAAAAAAAATACATCCTGTAGTGGTAAAGGTGGGAGAAATTTAGATATGTTTATTTGAATTAAAATTAGTGTACAACAAGCCTAAACATATTTCACAAAAAATGCTTAGAATTGATTTTAAAGGAAAGAAGGAATTTATTAAATGCTTATCTTTCAGTTCATTCGTATTCCTGGTCCTACTCACTCCTATTTCACTGTAAAACATTTTTGAGGCTTAGTGAGCAGATGTGATATAGATTCTGTACGCTCTTGTAATTAAAATAATATAATCATTTAGCTTGGAAAAGACCTTTAAGATCATTGAGTCCAACCATTAACCTGGGATCAGAGGGGTTTTGGTAGTAAAATTATACAGTAACACCAGGATGTAACTTACAATAGGACCTCTTGTGCTTCTGCTGCTCTCAGAATCACTCTGTAGCAAACTTCAAGCATTCTTCCACTTCTGAGAGTTTTTCGTAAAGAAACCTGGGGTATATATTGTGTGCTAGTGCTGTCCCTGCTGTGCATCTTCCCTCCTGGCTCACAAAACATTTTCACACAGCCGTGGTCCAGAATGTGGGCAGATACAAATATGACACTTTTTGCTTGGCTGCTTGACTTTTCACATTTTTCTTATGTGACTATTGCATTAATTTTGTCTCTGTATCAAACAGAAATTTACTGTGAAGTTCTGTATATAGTATGAATGTATGTTTTAGTCTTATAAACCTTAGAGTGAGTTATATTTAATAGCACTTAGTTAGGAGCATATCAATCAAGCCTTAAATATACCAATCAAGCTCTTAAATCAACCAGTATTATCAATCTCTTCAATGTATTAATGTTTATGTATGTTTTTATTTATATTTAATATATGAAAATATAGTAACTTTTCTCTAGTTATGCTAATGAAAGCTTTAATATGCACTGACTTTGATAGGGCTGTAGACTACACATAGCTGGGGATGTACTTAACTCCTTGTGTACATAAGACTTACTGTACTATACACTGCGTTACACACCCTAAACCAAGCACCACTGCATTAAGTGGTACTGTTACTGCCAATTTTAATTTTTGAGAATTAAGGTGTGATTAACTGATAAATAATTCTTTTGAACAATAATTACTAGGAAAATATTTATTAACTGGGAACACGTTCTTAACTTGAAAATGCATTAAAAAGGTAAAGACTTATGTGTAGGTAAAAAAAAATAAGGTAATCAGAATTAATGTATTAGACATCTGTGAAAATATGATTAAGTGGCAAAAAAACACTTAAGGACAATATAATTGAAAATTATTAATTCTCTAATATGTGCTGGGAGTACTAATTTTTGGGAAACTAAAAGGATGAAATAACTCACAATAAACATAAATGTGTGTATATGTATGCATGAGTATACACATACATATGAATACATACATATGTAGTTATAGAGTGAACAATAGTTAATGCTGAATGTCACAAAAAAACCCCCAAACAGTAGGACTTTGGTTAAACCCTACAAGCTGTTTTGTAATGAGAATTAGAGCTATTATTAGGAAGTTAATTTGTCACTTCATAAGTCAGTGTTCTCACCTCTGTGAATTTGGTGCATGGATTACTGATTTTGTATTTTGAAGGTTCATACCCATATTCTGGAATCAGTGTCACTGCAGCTGAAGTCTGTCAGGTCAGACTGAAAATAACACTGAAAACATGCTTGAATAGGCAAAAAAAATTAGTTGTATGTATCCAGCTCCTTCTATACGTATGTGTGAATGGGCTTTTCATATAGCAATTAACCAGAACTGTCATTACAGAAGATCTTTCCATTACTTTCTAACTGATCATTTCATCTATCACACGTAATACAGGACCCTCTATGTTCAGCAGACTGTGGACAAAGGATTAATTCTTTTTACCATTTAGGTTACTGTAGAGGTATAGGACAAAAGCCTGCATGGTTTTATACAAAATATGTAGATTTGTGGGGCATCATTATTATTTTGTCTTAGAACCTTAATGTTTTCCTTTTAACAGGTTCATTTAAAAAAATACCTGTATTGATACATGTACAAGTTGAATACAATCTTCTTAGAACTGAAAAAGGGCTAAGATTTAAATCAACGAAACCTTCCAATAAGTATTTCTGTATGTATAATCAATATGAAATAATAAAAAAACCTAACAAATAAGATGAATGCATATTGTAAACCTGATCAGCAATGAGGAATAAAAGGAGATTTTAAATAACAAGCATTTAAAATGGAAATAACAATTATTCCATAACAGATTTTATTTATTTATTTTTTTAAGAAAGGCTCTCACATCAGGCAGTTTATTGGGAGATTGCTTTTTCTCCCTGAGGTTCCTAATTGGGCTGTTAATATAGAGTTAACACTTCTGTCCTGAATCTGATTTCATGCACAGATACTTAACTGCAGTTACTTATGGCTAGTTTCTTTACAGGAGTGTAAAAAAAGTTTTACAAGAAAAAAGTACTCATGATTCTGCAATGAGATGTGGTTCAGTTACAGCTGCTACTGTTTCCCACCACCTGCTTCCAAACCTGACACAGAGAAATTAATGGGATTTTTCCAAGGGCTGAAATGTTGCATGCAATTCAACTGATGGTGATGGAATCTGTGTTCTGAAATGGACATATTTTTCCCAAATGATTCTTCCAATGAACAAGAGTGGGACAGAATCCTGTTAAATGTTTATATTGGCCCCGACTCTTAAATCCATACTCATACAATTGGTAGATGAGTTTCAAAGGTCAGCAAGGGACAGTGGCTAATTTTAAGAAGTGTTCAAAATAGATACATTAACTTGTGCTTGCCATGCCATCTCACCTATTCATTTTATTCTCAAATTAGGGTACTTGATTCAGGTAATTGCATTGATTTGATGCTGCAGTGTTTCAGGCTGCTGTGGCGAAGGCTGTCATACCACTGTAATTCTCAGTACAAATGTTAACAAGTTTAAAAATGTGACTTGGGGAAAAGATGCCCTTGCTTAGTGCAAATTTGTGTGAACTGATTTTCTTTCACATGCTTCAAAAATTAAAACAATTTTTTTCTAAGCACTTGGTATGACATCTTCTATACAGTGAAGACTGTTTTTAGAGCTCGTGTCAGCAACAGGGCTCAGCAGAGCAGTCTTGCAACTGCTTTGCAGCCTGGAGGAAGGATTTGTTTTATTTTCTTTGGTTTTCTGCCTTAACTGTATGAATGTATTTGGTAGTTGTAGTGCTCTGTTCTGTATCCATAAAGCGAAAAGGCTAAAGTGGTTTAGTATCCCAGGTAAAGTGGATCTAAAATGTTTGAATATGGTGTATTCTCTTGTATATGTGTAAACTATCTCAGAATGTCTGCAAATGTATGGTATTGCAATTGACTATACATATCTGAGCAAGTCAGAATAATTTGTTCAATAATCTCATAAGTCTTTGAAACCAAGGACATTGAGGGCTAGCTTGCTCAGTGTTCCTCTCTGATGCTAAGGATGAGTTGTTTTTGACAAAATGTCTTTCAGGCAAGAAACGATTTTATTTATTTTGTTTGCTTTGCTTTTTTTCCTTATACGAGTGTAGAAAATTTCGTAACACTTCACTAGTAGAGGATCAGAGGGGATTTTTTCATACAAATCCTGCTAGCAGCAAAACTTCTGTGTGATTATACCTTGTGCAGATGTACTGATAGCAGGGAGTTTGTTTCAGGTGTAACATTTGAAAAATAAGGTAAATAATTTATGTGGCTAGTGCATATGAAATTCATACATAAGGTATAGCAATGTTACTTATAGCAGAAGTGAGTTTGATCCACACTGAAAATACAGTGAGCAGTTAAGGGATTCTAGGATTTAACCTAGTTATTTCATATGTTGTCCATGTCAGGCAGAGAACCTGAATTTAACCCTTTGTCTTTCACTTTGCAGTTGAATGACCCTAGTTGAGCCATTTTTCTTTTGTCATCAATTTTCGTGTCTGTAACACTTCTTCATTTTCCTGCCTTGATTAATTTTTGGAGATAAAAAAAAATCTCAGTAATTGTATTTTCATCCTGATACAGGAAGGGGGAGAAGTAACCTTTAGACTTTGGGAGCAAAGAGTCAATTTCTTGCTCTTTGTTGTTATTATAAAAAGCATAGAGGGGAAGTGAAAAAAAAAGGGCAATATTAGGAAAATTCAATTATATTAATTCACCTAATTGCTCAATCAACAAATACTAATTGACCTGATTTATACACAGCTTTAAACTTTTAAAGCCATTTAAAATGAACACCTGGGAACTAATCATATAATTTTATTATAAAGACTAGATGGATTTGAGGGATCAGGAAATGGATGAGAATATGAGTCACCTTACATTACAAATTACAGTATGAGTGTGGTTTTAATTGCACTCACAGCCTTACATCTGTCCCATTTTAAGGTGCTTTCATTTGGTGAGAGTGGATCATGTTGAAATTCTGAAAATTGCTGATTGAAAAGTCGTTCAGTCCTTTTAATGACTAATCGGATTAGTTCGTGTGTTCAGCAACCTGACCTCATAGTTTGAGACTCCAAAGTAATAAGGCTAGGCAACTTTTGCCCAGTCAAATGATCAAGCTTCCACTGATGGTAGTAGGAATAAAAACAGAACCAAACTTCTGATTATTTATTTTTCTGTATGAGTGTAGAAGACTGATTTAAGTTTTTGTATATGAAAAGAGGTGGGAATGAAACAATCCTAAAAAGTGCTAAAATGTTTGAACATCAATTGGGCCTACAAGGTATTTTTTCCAAGTGTTACAGGACATATTGATATATGACCCTGCCTCCATTTTTTAAAAATATTGCACATATTTCTTAAATATTAGAAAATTTATTAGACCATTTCAGTTCAGTATGACTATGTTAGCTTAGCTAAAAAGGGTATAGCTTGGTGTGTGCTCGTGTAGATGAGGAGGAAAAACATAATGCTTGCTTCCCTCCTTAGCATTTGATCATGGATGCTATTCTTTGGTAGAATCTTTGCATAAATTTGAATTTTTCATTTTTCCCCTTACTGTTTTTTTCACGTGTAGGAAAATCAGTTTTGTTTTGATTTATAGGACACAGTTGCAAACTTCACTATAGAAGTAAGCAAGTGTCTGTGATCAGAAAATCCTGAGTATTTTCTGAGTGCAGCACTTCCTGTTTCTTTGAGCTTCTCTCTTCTATTTTGATATGACAGAAACATAATAAATTTTTCAGTGTCTCCATTTGTGGAGGTCCTTTAATTTATTCATAATTAATCTAACTGAAGATCCAGTTTGTGATACCAGGGCTATGGTGTCTGACCTCAAGGTGCAGCTCCAGAAAATGTGAGTGTCCTGTGAGCCCTGTAGCACATCAGGCAGCCTATGGAAGATGCCTCAGATACTTCAGTATCTAAAATAATGTTTGCTACATGTACTTAGTAACCTGAACAATTTCCTGAGTTTTGTGAGGAAAGATTATGTCTATAAACACTCAAAAACCTTTTAGGAACTCTTTAAGATTCTTTTGTAGGCTGTTGAGTACTGTTACAATTAGTTGGTTATAGTGGACAGCATAGGTCATATTAAGTCATGACTTATACATTCCAAATAATTACATACTTTAAAAGATGCCACATGCCTATTTCAGCTTGTTGAAGAGACTCCAGCATCGCTATGTTTAACTATGTCCTTCTGGAGATGCAAAAAAATATCACTTCACTTTAAGGTTTTTCTTTTCTTTTCAGTATGGAACTATTTTTGACTTCCTTTTGGATCCATGAATACAGTGGCTCAGTCAGTGACTCTTGGCATTACTTTCCATTTCCTGTATGCAGAATCACAATTTTCTTGCCTGTGTTTCTGGCTTTATCTTGCACTCCAGGAGCTTGCAGTGTTCAATTTTTGCAGTGTTTTGTTGTTACCTGACATCTTGAGATGTGTGTGTTGCAGCGTATAGAAGCCATTTTCAAACTAAGTATCAACTGCTTTAGAAACCAGATGTCCTAGGGAAAAAGTTCACTTGCTATGTTCCTTTCTTCATACAGGTGATATATTTTGATAGGGTGGATTTAAATAAAAGATCTAATGCAGCTCACATCTGTTCTACTTATCCATCCAGACTTTTAAGCCAGGGGCAAATGTGGACATTGCAGTTTAGGTTGCTTCTGATATTTCTGGGAATTCCTCATTATATACAGCTTTGTCTACTCACTGCATGTCCTTCCTAGGTGTGGTGACATCTTCCATAATGTAGGCCAACACAGGCCAGTCCCCAAAGTGATTTGGAGTCTGGTGTTCAACACTGCCATGTGTACAAACAGGGAACTTAACATTTTGGGAAAGGAACAAGGCTGGAGGTGTCTATTACCCACATCCAGTGGTGAGAATAAGATACATAACAATGAAATTGGCAACAGTTAGCACCTAATGGAAAATACATTAGAATAGAATAGAATTAACCAGGTTGGAAGAGACCTTTGAGATCATCTAGTCCAACCTATCATCCAACACTATCTAATCAACTAAACCATGGCACCAAGCACCCCATCAATTCTCTTCCTAAACACCTCCAGTGATGGTGACTCCACCAGCTCCCTGGGCAGCCCATTCCAATGGCCAATCACTCTTTCTATGAAGAACTTCTTCCTAACATCCATCCTAAAATCAGCCTAAATCACAGGAGGCTGCTGCTTAGAAGCTTCTAACTGAAACTGTCAAACTAAAACTGTTCCTGTTTCTTCTTGGGTGACTGACCACAGCTCTGAGGCACAGGAAGTGGGATTAATGGCCAGAAGCTACTATCTCAGTTGTAATGTATTTAAATGCTCTGATTATATGTTACTCTTGATGCTCTGATGATCTTCTGCCTTGCAGTTGGAATAGCCCAGTGGTGTAGAGAGAAGTGAGAAAGTCTGGAAGGTCAGAGGATAGCAGAAAAGAGGAACTGACCATTTGCCTTATCTTTATTGAGCATAATTGAGACCAGAGGATTATTTATTTTTTTTAATGTGTGATGAGAGAAGCAGTTATAAGATCAGGTCTCCTTTTCTATGGGATGTGCTAACCTCAGGGTTTCTCATTAGACTGAAGTTCCTCAATATAATTTCTAATAGTAGAACTGTATTCTTGTATCTGACACTGAAAATATTTTTTTGCCTCCCTCAGGAGAGATTCCAGTGTAGTTTTTAGAATGAGTTTGTTACTATGTTGTATATAGAGTTTGTATTCTATGCTGTATATTTTAGGTGGTAAAAGTTAATACTGAATGTATTTTAGACTGCACTGGCCATGAGGAATGTGATACTCGCTCTTTCCATGGGTCTAGTCACTTCACTGTTTCTAAATTAAATTCAGGGTAGGGAGTTTAAGCTGAGTTCAGTATATGTTCAGTTCTGGCTGTATGGGTAGATATTTCTTCTGGTTTAGCTATTATGGCAGCTACATTCATGAACACTTAAACTAATAGACACTAGATTTAAAGATTTGGATGCTGCTGACAGGATGCTTTCTATGGAGGTTGGTCAACTTTCTATGTGCTTATCATGATCTCTCAGGTAATCTGTGTCATCCAAAGTATTTGATGAAGGAGCTGGTTGGAAAATGAGAAGATGAATTATTTTTAGAAATTATATTTTCCTTGTGGTTGTCAGATAAAATAAGATTTGCTTATGTATTTCTGTATCATTTTCATGCAAGGAATGAATTCATGTACTGATCCATTTCTATGAAGGGGAATTAGGATGTAGAAATAATGCACTCAGGTGTGGGGGATTTTTGTTGGTTTGGTTTTTTTTTGGGGGGTGGTGGTGGTTGATTTTTGTGGGTTTGTTGTTGTTGGTTTGGTTGATTTTCTGGATTACTGAGCATGAAGAAAGGAAGCTACATTTAGAGTAAAGTGCATAAGGAAAAGACATTCTTATCCCCCTTTAGAGCACATAATATGTGCTGTGTACTATGATGATTTCTAAGTTCCTGCATAGGAACAGGAAGCAAAATTTCAAGGAAAAAAGATATAAACAAATAAAACAGTCTTGTCAAAATCTAAATTGCGTGAAAAATGAACATTTTAAACCTTTAAGTTCAAATAATAGCATGAATAACTGTAGTGATATGTTGTTGAATGGCAAACTAGGGCATCAAGAGAAAAATGAACAGCCATGTTCTGGTGTGTCTGTACCTTTTTAAAGGCAGTGAACTAACAGAGTTCACAAATTCATATGCAGTTCCTCCAAAATTGATGTTACTCACTTTGACAGCTACTATAGGGCTGAATCCTGAAAGGTCCAGGTTATTTAGCATGCCAGCAACAGTTATCTGGAACTGCAAAATCTCAGCAGGGTTGTGATTCACAGGATTTGTGCTAGCCTTCCCCATGTAGTCAACTACAGCTTATCCTATTATAGCTCACCCACATAATTATGAAAAACAAAATATACAGAAAATGTTTGGTGTTAAAAATGAAACATTACAGAGTTAGCACAAGGCTGAATCAAATGGTGAGTTTTCTATTGCTAAATTATTACAGCAGATGACAGGTGGAGGCTGTAATTCTAGTCCTGTGATGATATAGGTAGCATGCACTACCGTTCTTTCTTTTTGTGTGTGTTTAGATTTCCTTTCCACACAGAAGGATGCCTTTGAAGGGACAGACAGTGCTCTGTCACCCCCTTGAATGCCAGCTCCATAGAGCGCCTGAGTCTGCTCACCACACGCAGTCACAGTTGAGTGGAATAGAGTCCCTATTAAAAACATGCCATTTGCTTAGGTAATATTACTTCCAGCTCTTAAGGACTGATTAGGATTATACCAACTGATTTGCCTAAGTAACCTTTAACTAGTGAAAAAACACAGGAATTCTGACAGTTGTCAAGATGGAGATGTCTTAGAACCATTGCTTTTTCTTCAATGCAAATGTTTCTGAAGATAATTTGATAACATAAGCCTTTTTTTTTTTTTTCAGTAGAATTGTCTAGAGTGAAGCTCTGCATATGTACCTCTCATTAAAATTATTCCTTCCTATTATCTTTGTATGTTTAGCCATGCATCTCCCCTCACAGTGAATGTCATGGGGGTTGGGTGGGTTTTTTTATGAAATGATTAATTTTAATCACATCTGGTTGTGTGTCATTGTAAGCTGTAGTAATTTTTTTTAACATGAAGATTTTCAGTTAAATTATCAGCATTGTGGCTGAGTTTGATAAAACGGAAGGGAGCAGTTACTATTTCCTCTAAAATTGTAACATTTTGATAATGTTTCTTTGAGTATTGTAAATTCTTGTCACAAACCCTTTGACAATAAGTGAAACAAGCCAATATGTCTCTCTTTAGGAAGAATGCATGTGTATCCCCCTCTGAAGATAGTCATCCACTTGTTAAGGTTCTGCCAACACATAAAGCATAGAATGCACATGCTTCACCACTTTGTGCTTAATGCAGAAAATATGCACAAGAAGGATTTTTTTTCTTTTTTTTTTCCAGTTGAAAGCTTGTGATGTGGTGGTTTGTTTTTTCTTTAATTTCAAATTTGATGTTCTGAAACTTAGAAGATCCACTTGTTTAGCAGGAGCTTAACCTACTGTCTGTGTTATTAACCAAAAGGCTAAAAACTGGATTACAGCATCGGAGAACAAAGTGCTTCCCCTTCCTAGTATGACTTGAGACTTGCTTCTAACAGGTAGAGATTTTAAGTGGCTGGGTTTTAAAAGTAGGGATATGAGTCAGTTTAAAAAAAATACAATAAATGTGCATGCATAGGTTAAAGGGATTGAGGAGATTTATTACAACTCTTAACTTTGTAT
The DNA here is from genome assembly GCF_014839835.1 of Dryobates pubescens. NCBI lineage: Eukaryota > Metazoa > Chordata > Aves > Piciformes > Picidae > Dryobates > Dryobates pubescens. The sequence continues at coordinate 49,524,316 of NC_071612.1, forward strand.
GCTTGGAGTCCTCCAAAAGAGAAATTATTAAAAAAAAAAAAAAAAAAAAAAAAAAAGGCAAACAATGAAACCTGAAAATATTTGTTAAGTAATTTGTTTCAGTAACATATATAAAATAAGTGTGTTATCAAAGAAGGTGTGATGGTGATTAAGCAGTTCTTAGTGGTATAAAGTTTTCATGAGTAATCATTTAAAATGATCTGATTAGCTAGAGTGATTTCACCTTTAAACAAATTTTCTGACTCCTTATTTTCCAACTTGCAAGTAGTCTTCTCTGCCTGCTTGATAATGCCTTACAGTGTGCTGTCATTTAATGGGCTTTTATCCTTAGTTACTCAAGCTGTACCTGCGCTGCAAGTTTTGACCTATGTCAGTTAGTCCCAGTCAATGTCCAGGCGTGGTTTAGGGAAAGGTTAGGCCAAGATCTGTTCGCAGTAGGCAGTCTGGAGTTGATCACATTGTTTTTAAGGAAACAGTGGTTGGTTGTTTGGATACAAGTTGATCAGCCAGTGGCAGTGGGGATGGGGAATGTTTCTTGTTCTCTGTATCACTACTTGCTGTTTTGGGACATCAGGGATTTCCCTGGCCTATTGTAAGTGGCTTCATACCCTCCTCCCTGATTTGTCTCTCTTATGGACTGGATGATCTGTCAGTAGTACATCATAGGCAAGAGTGAATGCGGAGTGTCAGGAGGGCATGGCTTTGGAACTCTTTGCATAGCAGAAGCAAAGGGTCAAGCCTTGTCAGCATAGCATAATTAAGGACAGACTTGAGTTCATACAAACGCTCCAGGTGTCTTGCCATCCACTTCAGGCATTATACAGAGAGGTGTTAGAAGTGTATGTCTTGGCTTTTGCCCTGGAATATTTGATTAAAGGAATCAATATCTCTGTGTGGTTTCAGTACTGAAAATATGACTCTTGTGCAAAAGAAGATACTTAGAAAACACAAAGCAAATTTAATTGGCTTTTTGTTACATTTAGCTTAACAGAAAGCAATCTCCAAGAGAAGCATAACATTGCTTTCCTAGTAACACGCTGAAATACTTTTTTTCTGATTGCTATTCTGTGGTTTCATGTTGTATCAATTCTGAGTTTTGCTAGTTTCTAAATAAATTAACTTAAAGGAAGAGGAAAGAAAAGTTGCTGTGCTTTCAAGAAAATGCCATACATTTTTCTGACAAAAGATTCTGAATGTATTGTGACGTGTCCTTTAGGGAAATTTGGTATGATTTTTCCCTATGCTTTTCTGGAATTTGTTAATACTAACTTCTGGCATTGCACTACAGTGGCATTAAAAAGCCCAGAGCCTGTTTCAGATGCTCATGCTGCCAAGTTCAATCCAAGTTCAATGAGTTGTGGACCTGATACTTTTTCTGGGAGAGAAATACGTCGCTATTTTGAGAGCAGTCCTCTGTTATTTGCTTTGCTGTGTTTTACCTTGTGTAGCATTAACAGAAGTGAAATGTTTGATATAAGAAACTGATTGTTTTACTGGATCTAATTTAGTCCTGAATGTGAACCGCAATGTTTGCATTATTCTGGAGTTCTGTTTTAACTGTCACAATGGTGTGTAATTCTAGTCTGGGATTTGATATTTCCCCTCAAGAAGAAATTTAGGTTGGACTGAAGAGTGGGTTTTTGATACTAAGCTGCATTTTGAGGGCTTTCTGGTGTCAGCCAGTCCTTCATTTACAATAATGTTTAGTAGGTTTCAAGGCCTTGCAATTCTCTGAATACAGACCCTTTTTACAAACTGTAGCTTAGTCTTCCATAAGGCTTTAAAAATGAACTGATATTCAAAGCTGATTTTTCTTCAAGCCTTAGCAGTTTGGGGATGGGAGACAGTTAGGAGGTTAGATATTTTTTTTAAATTCTTTTTTTGCATGTGTTCTTGGTGGGGTTTTTGGTGGATTTTTTTTCTTTTAATTATTGAAATAATTAGTTCACTGTATGCTCAAGTTGAATGAAGTGTATATGCTCTGGAATAGAATGTATGGTCTATATATTAATACTAAGGGAAGAGCAATGGAAAGGGAAGTGCTTCTGCAAGTCAATTTGCAGCATAGCATGAAATAATTGCTTACAAAGGTGAAAATTCCAATTTTGAATGCACACTATTATCAATCACATATGAATCTTATGCATAGTCATCTCATAAATCACACCATTACAACTCACAGCGTTGTAAGTCAGAGCACATAAGAGTTGCAATCTGATTGTGAATCAGTGCTTTTTCTGAAGTCCTGTTATTCATTTCAGGTTATTTGCATGTGTTCAAGGGTATCACACAGTATTAACAGGGGAAGTATTAAAGATGGTGAAAAGCATTTAAGAGCACTTGGGATATTATGTTTAGACTGGTCTGTCAGTAGTTTTGAGGCATTTGAACTACATAGCATTTTTATCAATTACTTTTTGCATCAGACTGATACATTGTATGAGATTGCTAATTTGAGACTACTTTGTTTAGTGTTCCAAAAGCCTGTAAGTAGTTCTGTATTTATAAGCAGGTTTTAAGAGTGAGTGCAGTATGTTTGGTAATTGTGCAAATCATTTCATGGTAAAACATTTCACCAGCTCTAAATAACAACTGCTTTGTACTACAGAGTATTGTCTGCATTTGTTTGATTTACAATTGTGGCTGTATGTCCCTGGAGATACTGCAGGTTTATTGTATTTGATGCTGCACAGCTGTATAGTAAATGCCAATCTTTGGCCCAAGAAGTACAAAACTGAAGTATACAAGGGAGACAGAAGAACTTTCTTCAGCAGTGCAAAAGAGAAGTGAAGGGAAATTAAACTGTTTACTCAAGGTCATAACAAATGTCTATAGCAGAGCTGGAAATGAGTCTAAATTTCCTAAGGGCTGGTGATAAAGCAAGAATTCTGTTTGACAGAAAAAATTCCTTGTTTTGACATTAGTTTTCTTTGTAATGAGTGATGGAACACATCAGAAATTTCCTATGGGTAAGGAAAAAACATAAAGTTGAAGAGGGGAAGCAGCAAGACATAAGAAGAACAAATAAGTAGGCAAAAGGGAGGGAGAGAGCTGGAAGGGAAAGGGATATGTGAGAGCATTTGCATCAAAGAGGGAAAATCGAAAGTCAGTTTCCCCCTCTGCATCATTCAGGTACTTGAATGGATGTATTTTAAATAAGTAACAATTAGAGAACACTTTTCCCTTTTACTTGTCCTTTTTCTTTCTTTGTGACCCAAAACTCTATTTTGAATCTTAGAATTTCTCTTTTGGGATGAAAAGGAAGAAGGAAAAGGGGAAAAGACTGATTTCAATAAGTTTCAGTTGTCAGAAGATGAATGTCTTACCAAAATGTTTCTGACCAACCCTATTCTTAAATCCCATTCCAGAATCTTAGGTTGTGTTATTTCTGTTACCGCATTACACTGCCTTCAGTCAAGAATCATTCTGTTCTGCAAGGTGAGTAGGTGCAGCATAACAGGTTAACTCTTACATGTCCTCTCATTTGGAGAAGAGACACTGAAACACACAAAAAATTGAACAACCTGTTTTTTTCTGGCATATGTGTTTTCGAGCAGGTTTGAGTTGCAATTATGTTTTTTGCAAAGAAAATTTATAAGTTCTATTTTATAATAAGATTCCATGTGGTAACATAAAAAGGACTTTACATTGATTCCTGATAACCACCACAAACTCATAGTAGCAATTAAGACAAAAATGAAATCAAGAATATCATAGAAATAGATCTTAGATATAGATTGTTCCTGCTCTCCCAAGGTGTGAGTTACAGTGTAAGATCTGTGTTGTATTGTGTTGGGTTTGCATCTGATGGGGTTCTGGTGGAGGGGGAGAGGCACACTGGAGCAGCCATTCTCCTTTGGCTCATGGTGAAATGGCAGGTCACACACTGCAGCTCTTGGAGATCTACAGTGGGGCAGAATTTTGTCTGCACCCATGGAGGACCCCATGCTGGATCAGTGGACTGCTCCCAGAGAAGTCATGACTCCAGGAGAAGCTCTTGCTGAAGCAGTCCATCTCTGGGAGGATTGAGGTCTGTGGAAGAAACCCTCATTAGCTGGAGAAGTCCACGGAGGACCGCCTCATGGGAGGAATGTCATATTGCCACAGGGAAGGAGTCATGAAGGGTTTTTCCCTCTGAGGAGGAGGGAACATCAGAGACAACAATGGAATAGACAGGAACTGGCTGCAATCCCCATTCCCTAGCCCCCTGTGCTGCTGAAGGAGGTAGCAGAGCTGGACCCAGGAAGAAGGGAGGGATGGGGGGAACATGTATTTAAGATCCAGTTGTATTTATCACTGTCTTACTCTGATCCAGTTGTTAAGTTTATGGTGGTTTTGTTGTCTAAATTGATTTTGTTTCCTCAAGTCTGTCCTTTGCACATGACCATAGTTGGTGAGTCCTCCTTGTCCTTTGTCATGACATTTGAGCCTTTTGCTGTGTTTTTAAATCCCCATCCCACCAAACCACAGAATCACAGAGTTCAGCTGATTCCTGTGTCAATACCTTCTCGGTAGTATAAGAAAACTTATGTTCTCAAGTTTTTTGTTTCAGTTGCCAGATTATGCTCGCCCCAAAAGAAGGTGAGGAGGCTGCTTCACTAAATGGCATACTGACTCTTCCTGCCATTTATTGCTATTTTGTATTACCAGTGTTTATTACAGAAAGTTTGATTGAATTATATACATCTAGTCTTAGGAGAAAAAGAATATTCCTTGGTCAGAAACACGGAGGCTTTTATCAAAGTGAGATGGTCTTAAATGACCAGAAACATAAAGCTACAGTAAACTGTTAGTTTTATTTCTGCTTACTATCTAAAATGTGCCTTTAAAAATGAGGCACTGGTGTGAATCTAGTGTTATACAACGACATACATAATGAAAATGGTGTTACAAGGTGCTTTGCTTCTCATTTTTAATTGTGATTAGTGGATGGGGACTAGTATTCCCTTTTCTCCTTGAGAGGCTGTTCCAGATATTACTTCTTGTTTGTTTCCATGTCCCTGAAGGTCAGGAATGAACAAACTTATCTGAGACATCCAGCAGAAGAAATTATGTAGTAAGTCACCAATCCTAACTATATTAATAAAATTAAAGGTTACTTAATGAAAAAAAATCCTAAATATAAAAATATTAAATAATGTCTAAATATAGCTGAATTTATGACATTGAAATGTCAAACATTTTTGTATTTTAAATAATTTATAAATGAAGAGCATTGTTTAAAACAGACCAAAACATTGATCTCTTAATCTTACCCAGTTGTGCCAGTTGTCCTTGTTTTAGTATCTGAACACAGTTCTCAGAAAGCAGGAATTCTATTTTGGCTGCCAGTAAAGAACTGTAATTGTTTAAAGGCACTAATTTTTGCAGCACCTGTAATATTAATTCAGACCCAAACTCTGGTAGTCTACCATAGTCCCTCTAATTGCAAGGGGCAAAAAAGGTAATCTTTATGCTTAAATATTTGCTTTCAGTATGTACTAGAACACCTATATTTAAGATTATAACATACTTGTTATGAAAAAAGTTTTGAATCCTCTGCATGTGAACAACAGCTTGACAACTGGTTTGACAGAGTAGTGATCATGAGACATTATACAAAAGTGGGACTCATTTAATGAACAGTGTTTTGAGATACTACTTCCAGAGAATGACTCGTTGTGTAAAGAGGAGTGTACTGAGTCGGTTTAGGATGATCCTGATGCAATACAGAATCTAGTGATTCTATTAAAAATTAATTTATTCAGATGTGATGGTGACATGAAGGATAGTAGGTTACTGTGTGTAGGGAGACAGAGAAAAAGAAATACTTTAGAGTCTATAAAGAAATGATGGGCTAAGATGGGAGAGTACAAAGCTGTCTTTTCCTGTTAATTCAAGTTCTATATTTAGATTCAACAAACCCAATGTTAAACCTCTGCCAATAATTTTTTTGCTTAGGGACGTTAATTTTTACTTCTGCCTTTCTAAAAAGAAGCTAATGAAAAGTTTCACAAGGATTGGTAAAGACAGACTGTAAAGTAAATGAGAGATGAAAAAGTCCAAACCTGTCCTCTTAGTATTACTAGTTGTAGCTGAGCTTGGATTAAATGTAGCAAATCTGTGTTCTTGGATATAACATCAGTAACAGGCGCTTTAATTGCTAAGCTTGTCTCCTAAAGCTAAGAATATACTCCAAATAATCTTGACCCAGTGGTCAGAATTCACCCTGTGATGGTGACATGTGAAAGGTGCACCTGTTAAATTAATCAGCTATCTAAATAAACAGTCATTGATTTCCTCTAGATTTAAACAGATCAGTTCCCCATATCTTCAAGAATATTTGGACAGATCTCCCTTGAGATTGTCTTAATCTTCTCCCTTTTAGTTCAGTCTCTGCAGTCAATCTGTTTATTACAGTTGAAGTACCTAGTTAGTCTGGAAGTGTGTTGTTTTTATTTATCACTTCATTATTCTCTTCAAAGGGTTGTTTGCCTCAAGTCTCATTTTTCTGGCTTTTTGCCTTTTTTGATTTTACTTTTTCCCCCAGATTCTGTAGCTTTCTTCTCTTATTCAGTCTGGCTAGAAAAAGGAGTGACTGAAATCTCAGACAGGAATTTCGGTCCAGAATGTATTTCACTTTAAGGTCATTCATTTGTATCTCTAAGATCATGTACTAAAGTCTTGGCACTGAAGATGCTAGTGGGTTGCCAAGAAGATGATCAGGAGAAATGTTGCAGTGCTGCCATATGCATACTAATGGGATGCTGGACAATGGATATTTCTATTTTTGATCTGAGCATAATGTTGCTGCATTGGTGTTAATTTTCTCAGTGGAATTTCTATCTATAGGTAACTGCTGCCTTCTTAAGAGGTAGTAGCATTTGACACTATTTCCTTGCCGTCATTGTATTATTTTACTTTGGGTTAAAGGGTGATATGGTTTTTATATTTTTACTGTTGAGAACACTGTTCCAGAATAATCATTGCTTCCTTTTCCCTAGCTTGTAGTTTTTATAGACTCATCGCAATTTTCTGCTAACTTAAATACAAATCCTGACGAGGAGTTCAGCATTTCTTATGCTACTTAACAGGGTTGATGCTCTTAGCTGCTTTCCTCTTTCAGACTGTTTACATGTGACCTAATGGCCTGGTTTTTGTCATTAGATTGCTCCAAAGTGATCTGCATTTTGTTATAATGTGGTAACAGCTGTCAGAAGCTTCCAGCTCACAGTTTAGGAGTTGAGCTTTAAAGGGCTTTGATAGGTTTCTTTCTGAGACTGCCATGCACTATACCATCATTCACAATGACTCCTCTTCTGTAGATCCTTTAAGCATTTTATGTTTTGGGGTTTCTTTTTGAACCTAGGCAATAAAATCAAGTGTAGGCAAGAAAACATTAAATTCATTGCAAGCGCTGTCTTATAGGACCATTAGAAAAGATTACTTTTCTCCTCTGACTGACCTGCCAGTATTTGGATTGAGCATTTAGTGCCTTAGTGAACCTGTTACAAAGGGGTCTGATCACAGGTAGATTGGCTTTTTTGACATACTGTCGTTATATCTGCAAATAAATTTAAATTTCCAGTGATTCCAGGCCTTTGAACACAAAGAGAAGTCTTTCTTTTATTTCTTCTGTTGCAAGAGAATCCCTAGAAGAACTGTTAATCGTAATAATTTCTAAGGTGTTAGTCCCACTGTTGTTTTTACAGCTACTTAAAAATCTGAAAAAGCATTTCACTCTTCTTGTATTCTCATTGCCCCGCTCTGATGTGAGTGCCTTACTTAATCTGCTAGTGTGACTCAGCTAGGTGATGGTTGCATTATGATGCAGACTAGTCTTTTCCTGTATTGTAAAGTAAGGATGATGCTTCCTTGAGCTTGGTGTCATTATCAAATAGTACAAGTTCTGCAGTTTTGGTTAATTGCAAATTCCAGTTGCCAAGGAGTTTAACCATTCAAAGGGCAAAACATTGTAGGGCTTGGCAGCTTTTGGTGCTGATACTGAAAGTGATTAATGTCAAGCTGTGTGTAGGACTCCCAGTTGAACACCTCTGAGAACAGCAACTTGTCAGCAATGACAAAGCATTTTTTTTGTAGCTATAGTACAGAAAAAGAAAAGGGATATCTTCAATGGTTAAACTCTTTGGCATGAGAAAAGAGCAAGGAATGTGTAAGGAAGTCCTTTAACTGGATAAATTGCACTTTTCCATTGAAGTTCTTTCGTGCCTTTGCCCTTACCTTTCACAGAATTTTGCCCCCCTTTCTTTGTTGTTTCATCTGCCTCCCTCTTTTCATTCGCCTTTATTTTCTGGCTTCTCCTTTGCCTATAGAAAATTATATTAGCTCAGTTGCTCTTGTCATAAACATCCTCATACTGTGGAATGAGATGTCAGGTACATCTAGTGGTACTGAAAAAAACTGTACAGTCTGCTGACAGAACATTAGGGCACAAATCTTCTTTGATCTATGATGATAGAACTTTTAGCTTACTAATTAATATTATTACTGTTTGGCCTTTGTTACAGCCTTTGAAAACAGGTCTAATATTTTGGATATTTTTTTTGTTTTACTTGTAATGAAGGCATTACTTCTTCAGGAGTATTCTAGAATAAGAGTTTTCACAGGATAGTTACACTCTCATAATGAGGAGAATGTCATTCGTTCTGGTACAATTTGTGCTGGAATAACTCTATAAACATGAGTATTTAATTTTTGTTATTTCTTTCCTTTGAAAGGGAACTACTGTTTAAAGGCACTGGAAAGGGGATTTATTTAAATGTTTATTATTTTTTTTTTAAATCTCAAATGCCTTTCTGTGAATGGTCACTGAGGTCTTAAATGCCCTGTAAAAGGTATTGCTGATACTGTGTGGTAACTGCAACATAGCATCCACTAACAATAAGGTGTAGGTTAGAAGAAATTACGTTTTCAGTGATTGAAACTCAGAGATTGTCTTGGCACAGTTTTCTACTTACGTGACTTTCAAGATACCATAGGGTAGTCACTTTGAGGCTCAGGATCACAGAATCACAGAATGTTTTGGAAGGAACCTTGAAAGATCATCTAGTCCAACCCCTCTGCCAGAACAGGATCACCTAGAGTAGATCATGCCGGAATGCATCCAGGTGGGTTTTGAATGTCTCCAGAGAAGGAGACTCCACAACCTCTCTATATTAAGCAGAAAGGCAGAAGCTTTTGTGCCCTCTTTCTGACTGATTTATATTTACATTTACAATCAGTTTGTTTAATTATATTTTTCTTGTGTCTGTAATTCACATAAATTTTGTTCTACTAAAAATCTGCAAATATATAGCTTTTTATAATTTGCCAGCTACATACAAAACATGCAGGCTGCTATAAACAATACTTTTGTTTGATTTGCATTTTTATCACCATTCAACTTAAAAGGGAACAGTTCCTATTTACTTGAGTTGTACTGGATTCAGTTCAACAATATGGGCTAACGGTGCAACAAAGTTCTGCTGTGGGAATGGATCTGCATATAAATTGATCAAGACATATGGTTGTAGCATCTTACAAATGTTAAAGATTTATCTGCCATGCTGGCAGTCTGTCTCCATAGTCAGGGTTGATAAAGGGTTTGACTGGTATTTAGTTGACAGAAGATAGCAGCAAAATGTACATTATCTCCATTGTCTAAACAAATTTATTCTTGCTGTTAAATATCTTAGTAAAGCTAAGCACTATGAAAATGCAAGTTTCTTCTGGGTTCATTAAAATTGCTCTCCCTGATGCTATATAGAATCATTGGTTTCAGTGATCTTAGAGTATTTCAGTGGGATTGGCATAGTTGTCTGCAAGGTGGTGAGTTATGCATTGACTTGATCCCTGATGGCTGAGTGTGCGTTGGGCACAGAGTTCCATCGTGTAGCTCACTGAGCAGCACTGACACTCCGATGCATGATGGATTGACCCCAGGGCTTCTGTGGTAGAAAAGTTTTCTATTCCTGTGTAATGTGACTCTGTACATTCTAGCGATACATTGAATTAATCAATTGCTATTTGCACAATGGTGAGTGAGCTTGGATTATTAACCTTCTCATGTTTGATCTGCTTCCTGTTTCAGTAAATAGCAAAACTTCCAGTGACTCCAATGAGTATAAGATTAAGCTGTTACTGAATTTCATATGTTTACATAATAAAATGGTGGTTCTTGCAAATATTTCCAATGGTAATTTCAAGTAGTGAAATACTAGCTCTGAAATTGTCATTATCTGTTCATAGAGAATGAACTGAGGCAATTGTAGATTTCAGGACAAGACATCTATTTCACAGTATCTGCAAAAAAGGATGTGTGATGAAAAGGTCAAAGAGGTTGGAGGGGGAGGGGTAGAGAAAGAATCCTAGTATTGCTTTATGTGATAGCTAAATGACCTACAGCTTTTTTGTCTGTTTGCCTTGTCCATGGCACAAACTGAAACGCAGGACACAGTGTCTGAACATCAGGAAACACCTTACTGCAATAGTGACCAGGCACTGGAACAGAATGCACAGAGGGGGTGTGGAATCTCCTTCCTTGGCGATACTTAAAAGCCATTTGGACATTGTCTAGGCAACCAACCTCAGGTATTTGAGTAGGGGGGGGCTGGACCAGATAACCTCCAAAGCTCCCTTTGTATGACTTTTAGCTTGCCTCAGTACAGAGAGTAGCTAAACAAATTGGCAGTGTTTGAAATACAGAAACTTTTATGTCCAGTTGTGGTCCTTTGGCAGATGAAGCCTAGTAAGCTCAGAGGACTTCTTGAAACAGGTTGCTACAATAGCTAATAGAATAGCCTAAATTAGAATAGCCAAGTGGAAAGCAAGAAAGATTGCATTAGTAGTGAGGGTCTAGTTCACGTGTAGAGCAGTTCTGAAATAAAACCCTTGGAAGAGCCAAGACTAGGAAAACTTGTGCCCTGAATTTTTTTTTGTTTGCCTCACGGAGGTGTGAGCCTGAATAAATGAGATTTTATTTCCATACTGATGACTTTGTTTCAGGGAAGTTGAAGAACCCATTTGCTCTTGGTCAGACACTTTAATTTGTCCTTTCAAATGCATCATCCTTGTTCTGTGAGCTTTAGATTGGGTCTTGTTCTCCAAAGGGAAATGTTTTTAAACATGTAAACATCAAGTATTTTGTCACACACAGGTGTTTTTTTGTAGTAAGCACTAAGTAAACTTATACAGCAGAACTGACACTGAATAAATAGGTGATTAGAAGAGCTGATTTCAGCTTTGTTGCACCAGTCATGAATTCAAGTGAAAAAATACACACCTGTGCTTCAGTGGTGACTTGCCACCTAGGTTGAGCCATATGGTTAAATAAGTGTTATGGAACAAAGTAGGTGGCATACCACAGCTGAGATCTAGGCATGCCCTTCACTTCACTGCTTTGCATGCCATATGCTACAAAATGCTGCATTTTGTTGCTTTACATGCTGGTCAGGTATATTTATAGAATCTATTTTAAAAGCCTGATATTGTATGAGTTAGAATGCTGTATGTGCAAAAACTGACTACTCCAGGCAAAGAGTGTGAAATACTGGATTGCTCTGAACAAAGTTATTGTAATATAGGTAGCATTTCAATTAAATACAGTAACTGTGGCTTAGAGATAAATAACACTTTTAGTAATAATAATTTGGAATAATCTGTTTCTGGATCTAACTATGGAAAAATGCCAAAACAAGCAAGTGTACAATCTCTCCAACTAGAGTCTCCAAAATTTGAAATAGCTATTGAATTTCAAGAAGGGCAGACACTAGAAAACATATTCTTCTCTTTTGTAGTTGGATAAAACAAAAAGTCTTAGCAGTTTAACTTGAACTTTATCAGTTGATCAAGCTGGTCTTTTTTAGCACTGAAATTTGTGGTCTTCATCAATTAAAGAATACCTGTGTCATACAAAACTCGTTATTATGGTATTTCTATGAAGACATAAGAAATGTTTTCAGTCTACAAATAAAGCCTCTTTGATTTGCCAGAAGTAACAGAGGATGTTAGTAGAGCTGAGGCACAGTAATTTTTTTTTTTTTTAACCATAGGAGCTCAGGTGTGTTTTATAGCTCTGAAGTTTAATTATTGAAGGCTCTGCAGTATATTTGCAATGCACAGCAACCACTCCAGCTGGCTTGTGCTAGAAATTTTAAATAGCCACCTCTAACTAACAACAAATCAGCCTGGAATATCTACAGCAGGAATTAGTGTATTTTGCCAGTGCCTTGCGTTCACTTAATGGGAGACCCAAATCATTACACTTGTTTGAAAGTGAAGAGTTTTCAAAAATAACAGGAGAGGCGATAATGCTTCTTTGGGAAAGAGACACAATTAGAATTATTTCAGTCTCTTAGGACTTAAAGCAGCAAACCAGACACTTAATGTGCAAGATGTCAGCATGGATAAACAGAATAACTTTTGGTTGATTCTCGTTTGTTTCTTTTTCATGCCTGATGAAAGTACATGGATACCTCCACCTGAGTCTTTCAGTCTGGACTAAGAGTTTTTTATTTATTTATTTATTTTAAATGAAACTACCTTAAGAAACTTTGTAGCTTGGTTTTCTCTATGGAGTGGTATAAGCACAAGGGCCACATTCTTCTTGGATTAGCTGGAGGATGTGTTTCTGAAGTTACGTCAATGCATGCATTTAGTCCACAGGGATGACCTAAAGCTGGCCCAGACTAAAGCCCTAGGCCCTATATATTCAACACTCACTTTCTATTTTACGGAGCTGCTCTTAGGGCACGGCACTGCTTGCTAACACACATAGTTAAAGGTAGAGTATGAATGACTGGTGCACAGTATATGCGATGAATAGGTCTCTTAAGAAGTGACTGAGGCATTGAGACTTAAATCCTTCATCTGGCTTTTTAATGTGCAGTGCAGGTGGCAATTTTTGTTTTTTCTTCTAATGGCAGTAGTCTGGGAGGCTCATCAGCTGCACATTGAAACATCTCCCTGAACCTGCAGTCATCTGGAAGCACACTATACCCCATACTTTTTTCTGATACTTGATACAAAGAAGAAGTGAATTTTCATCTCTCTGATGCAGATGTGTCTGGAAAAGACCATTGTTTTGACAAAAATCCATGTCTTAGAAGTGCTTAATAAACAGGGTCAATTTCAGGGGACTAATAACAGGAAAAGTTGCAAAGCTTTATCCGCTTTGCTAAAGCAAATTTTCTAAATAGTATTTACTGAATTGTGTTGGTAAATATTTTAATAATTGTTTATGTCAGATAAGTTACAATAAAGTTTTACAGCATAAAGATAAATCCTTATGGTGGAAATGCTCATTTTCCAAAAACTGAGTTACTCATCTTACGTGCACAGCAGTTTCCTGACGCCGAGTTCTATTTATTTTGTTTTTTCTTTTGTGACGACTTGGACAGCGCAGAAATGACAGTTAGGGTGGGTGAATGGCACATTTTTATAAAGCCCAATCTAGAAATTCTGTAGGACTCTGCAAAGCATTTCTACTGTGAGAGAGCAGTCAGCTAATTAGCTCCACTTCTGTGAGTTAGGAACACAAGAGGAAGAAACCTGAAACTGAAGCATATATTGTAATCTGTTCCACTCTGAAGTATGAATCATTGCTTTCTTACAGTAACTGGTAATTATATGCTTTATGATGTCTTTGTAAGTTTTGGTTAACAATAATTTATTCCACCAGCGTTAAACTGAATTTTCCCAAATAGGAGCTACAATGTTAAAAACTTTTACTGCATTTTGAAATCTCAAGAGTAAAGGAGCTAACAAATGAGAGGGAAGCAATGCCAGTTTTCTTTCTGTGCTTGCAATGAGCCCTCACTTTACTTTAAAATTTTAAAGCTCTCAGTGCTGTTTTATTTTTGAATAACCTATTCTCTTAATTAAAAAGTCATAAAGCCAGGACAATAAGCTGTTCACTAGGGTGTACTAATTAAGCGGCTTTTACTGCTTTTCTGATTTATATTACTAATAATGTTTATTGAATGTTTTTGAATACTTCACAAATAAATAATGTTTCTGTTATTTCTAAAGTGATTGAAAATATAGGGCATGCAGATAGGACGTTGTGTGATATATTGGACCATTTGTAAATACAAATAAAGCCCAGTAATTAGGTTAACAGTTGATTTATCGCAATGAATGTTATAAGTCTGTGAGATGTTACAGGAAATAAGGCTACATCTGGGAGTGCAGCCTAAAAATCCACCAAAGAATCACATGTGAGTGTAAGCTACCCTTTGCTGTTGGCGAGTGGTTTAGGTTGGAACAATGCTGGGTGAAAGTTGTTACAGATGGAAGAGGCCCAGTTCTCACAGATGGAGAGGGATAGAAGCTGTTAGATTCAAGACAGCATACGAAATCAAGTTTGTGTGAGATATTCATCTATGCCAAAATTTGTAATTAGATTACTTATTCTAAAATCAAGCTTGCTATCTCTAGGGACTGAACCCTTAGGTTGGGTGTGACATGTTGTTGCAGCAGTGCTGCATGCTACACTGCTAGCTGCGCTGAAGTGACAAGGTGTAGGCTGGACTGTTTTGGGTGAATGAAGTAGACTCGCAGTTGCATCATTTCAGAGAGAGATATGTAAGCAATAAACATATGTAAGGACTAAACATCTGACTTTGAGAAAGTGTTGTGTATGGCCACAAATGATTGGAAAATTACTGTTCCTTTAAAAAATTTATTATAAAGTATTCTGAGAGCGACAGATCACTTGCATATTTCCTATTATACCTTCTCTGCCTCAAGAAATCCTCTAATCCTTACAGCAGTTTCCTTAAGATCTATTCCATTATTATTTTAGTATTTTTATGAGGCAGCCGCAAGAGTCTTTTGTCATAGCCTTCTAACAGTGAAACTTGGTGCTGAACCATGTTTCCTTTTAGATGGTGTAAGGTGTTCTTAGGCAATGTTAGACCATCAGTTCAGAGGCAGTTCTTGGTGCTTCTAGCTCAAGAAAAGAAAATCAAGTTTCTTAAATTAAATCCCAGTCTGCTGCCATTCTAATAAAAGTAGTTTTACTTAACCAAGTTAATCTCTTCCCAAACTTTTTTACAAGTTTTAAGATACACATTTTCTTGGGAACCAAAAGATGATTAGTTTAATGACATGTAGAAAAGGGATGCTTCCAGCAGTGCTGATTAAGAAAGAGATGTATACTACATTTCTGGTTTGAACAGTTTGTGAAAATGGTTATGCTAAAAATGGAGAATACATTTTTAGTTGGGATAAATTATATTGGCACAGTTAAATTCAGGAGAATTATGTTGATTGCACAAACTTACAGCTTGGTCCTGAAAGAGCCAAGTCCTCTATGACATGAAGCTAAGCTCTGAAAAGCCAATAACTTCTACTTAGATTTCATTACCTGCTTTTACCTCTAGCAGGTAGCACTTTGATGGTCAGTCACAATTTTGTGTTACTGCAAGGTTACAGTTCTTGGGATAAGTACAAACAGAATCACAGAATCACCAAGGCTGGAAGAGACCTCAAAGATCATCAAGTCCAACCTGTCACCACAGACCTCATGACTAAACCATGGCACCAAGTGCCACGTCCAATCCCCTCTTGAACACCTCCAGGGATGGTGATTCTACCACCTCCCTGGGCAGCCCATTCCAATGGTGAATGACTCTCTCAGTGAAGAACTTTCTCCTCACCTTGAGCCTAAACTTCCCCCTGGCGCAGCTTGAGACTGTGTCCTCCTGTTCTGGTGCTGGTTGCCTGGGAGAAGAGACCAACCCCCTCCTGGATACAACCACCCTTCAGGTAGTTGTAGAGAGCAAGAAGATCTCCCCTGAGCTTCCTCTACTCCAGGCTAAACAACCCCAGCTCTCTCAGAATCTTCTCGTAGGGCTTGTGCTCAAGGCCTCTCACCAGTGTCATTGCCCTTCTCTGGACACGTTCAAGTGTCTCGATGTCCTTCTTGAACTGAGGGGCCCAGAACTGGACACAGTACTCAAGGTGTGGCTCAACCAGTGCGGAGTACAGGGGCACAATGCCTTCCCTGCTCCTGATGGCCAGCTGGGTGCACTGCTGGCTCCTGTTCAGGCAGCTGTCAATCAGCACCCCCATGTCCCTTTCTGTTTGCCAAGCAGATTTGCAAGGTGAGTATTTAGACTTGAGGGAAATAATGAGTTCATTTGTGTATAATTAAATGAAAGTAGCACAGTTTATATTTGGGGTGGTGGCAGGAGAGAAAGGCAGGGGCGAGAAGCTTCCTGAAAGAGATGAACAATTTTGTGGATACAAGAGCTAATTATATTTCTGTCTTTCAACAGAGTTGCCAGGTCTCCAAATTCAGGAGGCATTGCATCTCCTGCAGCTGCCAGTAATGGGGATTTAGACAAATACACTAAGATCCCAACAGTTCTGAGAAGAGCTGTGTAAGAATTGTGTGGAATATGTGCAGTTTTATTTATGAGAAGTCTTGAATTGCATTTTAATTTTATTACAGGAATCTTATTTTATTTGTAAAAGCGTAATTGCTTTAATGCGATTCTTTCAGCGGCATTTGCAGTGATTTGTTTTTCATCATGGTAATTGTCCTAGCAATGAAAAAGATTTTCAAATGCTTACAGTACACAGTCTAGCAATATATAATTGAATGCCACTGTCATTGAAACAGACTGGTTTTCTGACCTGTTGTTTCAATCTGAACATGATGTTTATTTACCACCTTCATTATTGCAGCATTAGCATATAGAGGAGCTGTGTCATATCATCATGTACTTTCCTAACAGATGGGCACTAACTTCTTGAAGGCTTTTTTGTACTTGCTTAAAATATCCCATATTGGCACAAAGTTTTTCCTCAGTGTGAAGCATGACTGATTGGTTAAAATAATTTGTGTCTCTTCTGGTCTTTGAGCTTGTTTCCTACTGGTGCAACACAGGTTTTGACTCTTAATTTTGCAAAAGCCCCTTTTGGTGAAAACATGGTGTGGAAAGTTCCATTCAGTCGCATTATCTCTAAACAAACAGTTCAGGTCCTAGCAATAACTGAAGACCACATTTTTTGCCAGAGAAGGTGGAAAAACGTTCTTTGTACCTGCTCCACTCTAATTGTCCTTTAGAGACATTCCAGCTTCAGGATTTAAATTTTTATTTCTTCCCTTTCTGAAGCTGACCAAATTTCTCTGGTCATATCTGTGCAAAACAGGCCTCTTTTCTGTTTGTTTGGTAACTGCCTGGCTGTTGCTCTAAACCGCATTGTGTGCTATAATGCTGAATGTTAAGGTCAGGAATTAATGACTGAAATATTTATGGAGTCCACTTTATACTTTGCTTTTTGTGTGAGCTCAGTATTCGATGATTGTCTTTCCCAGTGAGGGAATGTGCAAAAATGACAATACACAGTTTAGATTGGTGTCGAATGGCATTAATCCCAGGTTTTCATAACTTCTCAAAATAAGATAAAGGTCCACATTTACTTGTGTTGTAAAGAAAAATTGCAAAAAGAAACAAAAAGGTGTTTTATTTTCCCCATGTATTTCACTGTTTTGTTATCCACAATTATAGCAGATTTTTTAGTTCTGATTACCATTGATGCTTTAGTTGTCACTGATTTGCCTCTCAGCTTTGGTAAAGGATGTCTTGGTTTTCTTAAGTATCAGCCTTTATTTGTTTTCTGTGTCCATGTTTTATTGAATCCTAGCATGAAACTTTGGACCATTGTCTTATCTTTCAGTTGTTATGCTCTTCTTTGAACCTTGGAGAACTGTTTTTTGCTAACTTGAGTTAGCCTATCATGACCCTATAAAAAGCAACTTCGTCTGAAGTTGTGCTATGTACATACAAAGTGCTTCAGGGTTCTAAGTAACACTTTGAGGGGTCTTGCATGATTCCTATTGCCTTACTCCCTCTTCCAGAAGTTTACTCCTCACATCTATAAGGCAATAGTGTAATCTGAATGGACAGAACAGACCATGAAGATTATATATAACACTACTATGAACAAAATTGTGTAGTCTATAAAAATGTATGCAATATGCTTTCTGCTATGCTGTAATTTTGTTAATGGCTTTGGAAGCAATCCGTATTGTTTTTTATTTTCATAATGATTTTCTGATGCAGTTTCAATCACATGTGAATTCTTTTGGCAGCTGTTGTTCTTTCTTATTTTTTGCTACTTTTGTTCCATCTATTGTTTGCAGTTCCTTTCTACCGTCTGCTTGTTCTTAATGTCGCATTTTGGAAGCTGAAATTACCAACTGGGCATTCAGTTGCTGTTTCTTCTTCCTGGCCACTTACAACTCATCTATCAACCTTTCAGACTAATGAGAGTTTCCTTTCTTTTTTTGTCCTTTTTGCAGAGGCAGTGCTTAAGTCTTTCTTTACACATGTGCTGTATTTTCTTTCTCTTAGAAGTAAGAGAATTACTCCATAGGGCATGATTAAATAATATGCTCTGAAGACTTATTTCCCTATGTTTCTGTTAAAACAGTTTTTTTAGCACTACAGTAAACCAAGTTAGTATAATCAAAGAACATATAAAACTACAGTGGTACTAGACAGCATCTAAAATAAAAGCACTGAATGGCAGATATTTTCTCTCATTTCAAATTTTCATCTTTGGACAGAAACCAAGTATCATACCTCTCATATAAATAAAAATACAGAAATACTTGGGAAAGTTAGAGGAGGGCTGGAGTCATAATATTTTTTGAAAATGATGTGTATGCAGGTACCATTGGACGCTTCCTTCAGTAAGTTAGATGAGCATTTGCTAACTTTCTTTTCCCAATGGAATTGTCCCTGAATGTAAATAATTTTTGCATTCGTTACCTTTGGAAAGGAAATTTTAGCTTAGACTTGGTCAGAAATAATTTCTAAACATATGTATTCAAACACAGCTATTTCTAAGTGAGTTTATGCCTCTAAAGATTCAGTTCTACAGTCATGAAAATGAGCTATCATTCCTAGACTGGCATCACTTCATTGTGTAAAGCTAAGCATATTTGTAACATGTCTACAGTTAAGATTTTTTTAATACACACTTCTGTTGACACTTTTGGAGGTCTTAAGTATAAGATGATATGCATCACAGAAATATGTTCCATATTTGTTTCTGGAGTTACGGCTGCAGGGCTAAATACCAGGTTATCCTGCCCTATAATGCTAGTTTGCAAAACTGATTAGTGAAATGGAGAAAGTGTGAAAGAGGGAGAAGTGTTAGTGCATCATGCTATAAAGGAAGTTGTAAGAAAAAGCAAATGTGGTTAATAGTGGAAGAGTTAATAACTGAGATGGTAGTTTTGCCCCATAACAAGACACCCATTTATCATTGCAGGCTTAAGCTTAATTTTGTTGTTGAACAGATTTGGGCTCTTTTCAAAGAAAAGATTGGGACAACATAAACCCGAAGGAAAACTATTCATATGGACAAGCTTCAAAGAAATGAGTCCTGGTAGTTGTTTCTAATGTCTTTAATAAAATAGATCTTTCATGTTTCTATGGCTTATAAGTTGTAATCATCATGACTCTTAATAACTGTGAACAGCTTGTGATTCACCATTATAAAACTGCTGTCTCCCAGCAATAACAACATGATTGTAGACTTAGTCAAAGGTGGGAATCTTGCCAAAAACAATTACACTTTCTGCATTATCTACAGGATCACCATTATCTATTTAGAAATACCATCTCTTTTCCCTCTGCTCCTGAGACACCTCATTCCCCAGAGCAATTGCAAGCATTTGTCATCAGCATTTAGACTTTGTCTCATTTTAAACTATTTTGTTATTATGTGGCACAGGTGCCCTCCCACTTGTGTTGGAAAGAGTTTTTCACTCACATATAGGGGGTCCTGGCTGAATTAAATGAGTCTTTCTGTATATGTGGTATGTTTCATAATAATGTTTAAAATAAAATTTTTTTGCTTTTATCATGTCATCATTTGTCTACACTTATGCGTGGAATTCAGCTTTTAAAATGTATCTTTTTTAAGTAGCTAGTATGGCAGTGATTTGACTTGTCCAGTTAGAGATGGTGCTTTTCACTTCTCTCTCACTTTGTGCAAGAGAGGAGATTAAAATTCCAGTTTACCCACCTTCTGCAGAGGACACACACATGTAAGGGCTGATAATTTACTACGTGTAAGGATTATTAAATGGAGAACCAATTGCTGTGTTAATCCAAGAAAACTCTGTTTGATCAGTAAGTAGTAACAAATGAAGAGAGCTGGTATGAGTTTGCACCAGTGAGAATGTTCAGTTTGAAAGACTAGCAGTCATCTTCTGAAGAGAGTAGGCTATGTTGCTGAAGTGATAGAGAATTCCGTCACTCATTCAAGCACAGGCCAGGGAGATAAACAGGTTTGTCAGGTAGGTGGAAAATGTCATGGGCTGTCATGGGCTGACTGAATCCAGCAACCAAGCACGCATATGTCCACTCACTCACTCCTCTGGGCCTGCAGGGGACAGAGTGAGAGAATAAGAGCAGAAGTGAGAAAGCCCATGGGTTAAGATAAAGACAGTTTAATAAATGAAGGAAAGTGGAAAAACAAGTGGTTCAAAGGCAGTCATTCACCCTGTCCAACAGGCAGACTAATGGCTAGCCAGCCTCCAAGCAACAGCTACATTGCAAATCAGAACTCTCCCACCCTGTTCATCCTCTACCACCTCATGGCTGGTCATATTGTTACAAGGCGTGAATTATCCTTTTGACCAGTTTGGGTCAGCTGCTCTGCCTGTGTCCCCTCCTACCTTCCTTCTTCCCTCTAGCCTACTAGCTGGGATGGGCAGAAGTAAAAATAGCCTTGATGCTGTGCAGGCAGTGCTGAGCAGTGGGGTGTTAGTAGCTTTGCTTTGGCCACAAATCCAGAACACAGTGCTACATGGGCTGCTATGTGGAAAGAGGCTGTTGTCCCAGCCAGATCCAGTACATGCCCACCTTTAAATTATCCTAGTTCTTGTTTGAAACCTACCATAAGTAATCTGGGCTCTTATTATTTGTCATCACAAATTACTGTGATGATTTTTTTGTCCTTTTTTTTTTTTTCCCCATTTTCTTAAGTGTAGTGAGTTTTTTAATGGATTTTGAGACCTGTGTAGTTACGTAAGTTCAGGAGCCAGGAGAAGAACCTTAACTAAAACTTGCAAACAGCATAGGCAGTTAGACCTTCACCACCCCAAACACGTGTACCTGAGGCCTGGCAGATCTGTATTTCTCCAGTGTCAGGAAGGGGAGGGAAGAATGGGGGAGGAACCAAGATTGGAGTACAGTTGTCTGAGGACACAGGGGTGTATATATTAGAGCTAGCTGTAGTTCTTCTGAGAAGGAACCACCCATGGTTTTCAGATTTTTCTGGTGCAGGCAGCTGGCCCTGGTTGTTCACTGTTGTAGGCAGCTGTGCCTAAAATCATTGACCAGTGATTGAAGGAAAGCAATAGGTGTGACAGGAGATGTGATTGCATCCTAGGAGTCAGCAAAACTGGAATAAACCTTTTTATGATTCACTGATCCTGGGATGGCACTGTTGTTGTCTCTGTCACCTTATGTACAAGATTAAAATGGTTTAATACAGAAGATCACAGCGGTGTGCTGCAGAATTCTCACCCAGGGATCCAAGTGTAAACTGGTACTTTAACCTGCACATTTGGAGGTGGATTATGAGACATGAATGCCTTTATTGTAGCAAGTTCAGAAAGTATTTAGCCTTCACTGCAGATGAGGAACAATTGTTCATGAGTCTGTGGGGAGGTAGGGAGTTGAATTTGTCTCAGCAAGTAATTTGAAATAGAACAAGAAGTTCCAGTTAGTTGAACAGAAAAATCTATTTAGAAAATTTACAGACTTTTTCAGAAAGCTTTGTTCAACATAGGCAGTTACACCCTTAGGTACACTTCACATAAAGATTCATAGTTGCAAAGAAAGAGGTCTGACCATCTTGTACCCTAGCCCTGGAAAACCTTGCAACATCCTTTTGTAAAGGGATCTTACTCATCCAGTTTTTTTAGTCACTCATATTCTCTAACCTGAGGTGAAATTGTGACCTAATTAAAGTTAATAGATGATAACTGTTGAAACTGGCAGACTCAGAATTTCATCAACACTCTCAAGGTGCTTTTAATTGGAGAATAGAAATTATTCAGGTAGGAGAGTATGTGGTAGCAAAGATAGATAAGCAAAGCCATGAAAAGAGAACAGCAATAAATAATGGGCCTGAAGGAATTATATTATTTTTTTTAAAATCAAAGATGTGATAACCTTAACAGGGAAAGTATTGGGTTAATATTAATTCAAAACCAAGAAATTTAAAAAATAAATTAACTTTTATTTTTGCCTTTGTGTTCAAGGATTAGTGCACCAGATAGCTGGACCAAATTAGCTTCAATTGTGATTTCTATGTCGAGTATTGCAATGAGGCTGACTAGATGTTTTCTCTAGAAGAATGTCTCTTGTTCAAAGTGACTACATGCAAACCTAGGAATGTGTAAGTGGTAAATGACAATCAGAGATAAACATCTCCTTACTGGTTTTAAAATTTTAAGCGTAGCCTACAATGTCAAGGAAGAAACCAAGCCAGAAGAACCAGCTCTTTTACAAAGGTGGTAGTGATCAGTAACATTTGTCAATTGACTTGAATTGTCTCCAGTGACAAAAATAATCAGCATGTTTCTTACACCTATGAGGTTATTCTTTTTTTGCAATATGACTGCAAGTGTCATCCAGAAGGACCAGCTTTTGCTGGGTTCTACAAAGCAAGACTTAAAAGAATGCCTTGAAAAAGAAAGGTTTTAAAACAAATAAACTTCTTGCTTCTATTAATTGCTCTTAGTAGATTTGTTTCTACTTTTAGCTTCATATTTAACCAAATGGAAAATACATAATCTGTAAAAAGCTCAGTGAGTCCCAACCTCAGAGCAAATTTATTTTTTACCATGGCAGAAAGTTAACTATTTTCACAACATTATATGTGGTTGTAATGACTCATTCTATAAATTACAGCTGCCATTGATGTTTGCATCACTATTCTTTATATTACAAACTGAATTTAGGAATAACTTTGTGAGTTTATTTCTATATTATCTAGGAATCTGAACCATACCTCCGATTTATTTTTTTTTAAGGAGTGTTTTTATTACTGATTGATAATACTAACGAATAATAATTTCCATAGCAGAGTATTTCTGTTTTCTCCTGGTATTTATGTGATCAGACACTTTCATTATTTCTCCATATATATATGATAGCATTTTCAAGGAATTTTGGCAAAAAAATTCTTCCACCTAATTGTTTTTCATTCTCCCTCCCAGTCTGCTCCCAGTTTTCAAGAGGAGTCTTTGCCATTTTTGGATTCTATGACAAGAAGTCTGTAAATACCATAACATCATTCTGTGGGACCCTTCATGTCTCCTTCATAACTCCCAGCTTCCCAACAGATGGAACACATCCCTTTGTCATTCAGATGAGACCTGACCTCAAGGGAGCACTTCTTAGCTTGATTGAATACTATCAGTGGACCAAGTTTGCATATTTGTATGACAGTGACAGAGGTAAGATGTGGTACTTTTTATCTGCACACTGTTTGCTAGATCTATATCACTGATATGCTGAATTAGTATTAGAAAAGTAAAAAAGGAAAGGAATATTTACTTGCAGGAAGTGTAACTGTAATCTTAAATTCAGAAATGAGCCTTTGGAAGAGAAATAAAATTGTTTGAATAAGAATTAAATAATTACGGTATGTCTTAATAGAATGTAGTACAGCCTTCTTAAGTCCTGTGTCCTTTTATGACTGTTGTAATAATACTATAATGATTTATGAACTGGGAAAAATCACTTGCAAATCATGGTATATCAATTTTCTGAGAGAAGCAGCATTATACAGAACTGCAGAGGTTTTGACTGTACTTTCTGGGATCCTATTATTGTCATTCTGTTGTCAGGGTCTTCTTACCTGGTAGTCCTTGCTTAACGTTTTTTGATTCTTACCTTATCCTGTTCCCTTTAAAAAGGCTATTTTGTGGCTCATCTGCATTGGTCAGAATTAAGTATTAAGTGCACATTAAATAACAAGGTGCCACTAGATTTGAAGGATGGTTGTATTACACCATGGTTCGTTGAGTAATGGAGTGACGTAAGATTCTTTGCATTCTGATACCATTTAATGCATTTATATTCTTCAGAAGCTGAAGGGGCTTCCTCAAGGCAGTAATTTATCACTGTTGTAAACACTAAAGTTAGAAAAACTAATACTGGTGTGCACCCTCCAACAGTAATGTTGTGTGGGACAATGAACCCTAAGCCATTTCTCTGGCAGATCCTTTTGAAATTCACATTAGAATCAAAGACTCTGCAGAGTCCCATTTCCATTGCCACTGCCTTTTTAGAAAGGACAGATGTAAAATTACTTGCTTAGCCAACACTCTTGTTAGTCAGCTGGTAGTGTGTAGTACATGAGCTGTGTGTGGTTTGTTTTTAAGAAATACTGAAGAACACCTAGTTCTTGGGAGCTGCACGGCCACAAATAACGGCATGGAATTGTTACTTGTAGTCACCCATTGGTTATGCCTTTTTTCCCCTTGTTTGTTTTGATTGTGGAAAGGCACCCCAGTGACAAAAAGCTGCAGTGCATGAAGCTCCTACCTTTATGTTAAGTAAATCCTTGTTCTTCAGTGCTCCCACTGATTACACAAGGTTAATCTGAAGAGTCAAAGCAGTATGTAGTCGGCATCGCTGACATCAAATGCTGAAAAAAGGGAGTCCACAATTCCTCTAAACACTTCTGTATAAATGTTAATGTAGTGACAGTGGTGTATATTTAAGGAATTACAGATAATTTAAATGGTTGTCACTTTCAGGAGAGAGATAGAAAAGGCAAAGAGGCAGTCATTATGGAAGCTGGGGAAGCTAACAGTAACTGGTTTGATAACTTGTTCCAAAATAATAATTTATTGCTACTTTTACAGTTTTTCTGTGTTTAGGAGCTGACTGGTTGAAGTGTGGGGCAATTTCATACCTCATTTCTGTCTAAAGAAGTGAGGTCATCCAGTATATGCATATTCAATCTAATAATGATGCTGAGCCACATTGTATAGGGGCAGCTGGATTAATACAATAGTTGCTCTCATGTAATGTGGGTCAGTGTCCCTTACCCTCCTTGCCACCTCTGTGTTGCCAGTAGTGACACTATTTGAAGGTTGCATATGTAACAATTACTAATTTACTCAGCCTCTCTTCAGAGGCTCACTGATCTAAGAGTTTATCTCCTGAAAACCAAAAGACTTTCAGCCACAAGAGGTTCCTGATTAGAATTATTCCTGCAGTTTAAAAAAGTAAATGTAATTGGAGTTTTCTCCTCTGCAGAGTCCCATTTCCATTGCCAGATACTGACACATTCACAAAAGTATTGCTGTGATGGCCTTTTTGGTTTGTTTTTCATTGCATTAGAATGTGTTATTGCTATCAGAAAGAACTTAACTGTGTGGGGATGACAAATATGACACCTATGAAAAGCAAGAAATCCAGCCAGCCATTTGACATGTCTTCAGAGAGCACCTTGAGAAAACAGTGTTCCTGGGAGGAATGGAAGATCAGAGGAGTAAAAGATAGAAATCCTTTGTAATAGAGAATATTAACATTAATAGCCCTAATTAATTTATGCCTAACTGAGATGCTGTTTAAGACAGAGTAAACAGATTATATCTGTTTCAGTTTAGTTTGGTTTGTTGGTTTGGGGTGTGGGTTTTGGTTGGTTGGTTTGGTTGTCTGGATTTTTTTTTTAATAATTATTTTAAATTGCCATTGAAGTTACCATTATTTTGAGGTGTAGTACTCTTTAATATTTTAAAATGTTCCCTTCATCTTTTAGTTTACATACAGTAATTATCTTTTAGTGTGAGCTCTCCATGGTTTATAAGGACCCTTGGACTGTCTTTATCTGTTATTTTAAAACAAATATTGATTGCACGGCATACAAAACTTTATATTAGTCTTCTTTAAAGCTGACAGAAAACCAGAACTATTTGAGATAATCATTGAATTTGTGCTTTTGGAAGGCTTCCATTT
Organism: Dryobates pubescens; assembly: GCF_014839835.1. NCBI lineage: Eukaryota > Metazoa > Chordata > Aves > Piciformes > Picidae > Dryobates > Dryobates pubescens. Next base: position 49,550,307 of record NC_071612.1, read on the forward strand.
TTTTCCTTTGCTGATGACCTGTTGTGTATAGCGCTGTATGTCATTACCATTTTCCCTGATAAAACTGAATTGCTCAATGGTGACCAATATTTATTTGTTTATTTATCTAATTCACAAACTAAATTACTTCTTAGTACTTTCTTTCTGTGTTTGTGGTCATGACCACTATTATTTCTCATGAGAGTTATACCTGAAACTTCCTTTATATACCAAGACAAAAATGTGCCTTAAAGAAATTACTATTGGTGCTCTATGGCTTCAGGGAAGATGAATGTGCAAAAATGTCAGTTGGCTTAAAAACATCCACTGGCTTGTGAGAAAGTCTGATTTTCTTTTTTTTTCTTTAATACTATCTGCCATCTTTAAATTTGCACTCTAGAATTACGTAGAATTCTCTGGAAGGAATTTAAACATGACAAGTCTAATTCCTTTGCTGCCGGAACTTGTTAAAATGGTATTTGTTGAATAGCAGAAATTAATTTCTAGCAGTAACATTCATGCTTCTGTACTCTGTTATTTAATTCTTGAAAAGGAAAACCAGTCAAGTAAAATGTTCACTGATTTTACATTATATTGAAGGCAGTTGCAGCTGTACAGACCATTACAGCTTCCTGTCTGGAATGTGCCAAAAGAATAAAATGGAAGCAAACTTCTGTTGACCCCTTGTAGGTGTTAGCACTGAGCCTACTTATCTATATGGAAAAACGTATCTTAGCTCATCATCTTTCATAATTAGGGGTATGTCTGTAGGCAACAGAAATCATAACTCCATTAGTGCAACTGCAGAACATGGAAATTTTGCCATAGACTTGAGCGAGGTCTGGGTTTAAATACAGTATTGCTCAAGTGCTGTGAGCTACAGCATTTCTTAATTAGCAGCTTGTCATTATTGGATATCCTAGAAGAGCTCTTTCCCAACATAGGGAATTCCAGCAGTGGATCAGTGAAACTTGCAAAATCCCACTTTCCAGAAGGGTGAAGCAAAACCAAAATGTTGTCTTTACAAGGCTCTATTCTGATTCCTTGCAGAAAATAGAAATCCCACGCGATGCAAACAGATTTGGCCCACACATATCTCCATTTCTGAGTCCTAAGAATGTGTAGCAGTTCAGACAAGTTACAGGGAAGTCTTAAATAAGTAGTCTCATAAATCACATTCTAGAAGCTTGTTATTCCTGAAGCTTTTATCAGTCCTATCTTCTGTTTTCTCCTGTGCTTCACTAGGCTTATCAACATTGCAAGCTGTACTGGATTCTGCTGCTGAAAAGAAATGGCAAGTGACTGCTATAAATGTAGGAAATATTAACAATGACAGAAAAGATGAAACTTACCGTTCACTGTTTCAAGATCTAGAGGTAAAAAAGGAAAGGCGAGTGATTTTGGACTGTGAGCGCGATAAAGTCAACGACATTGTTGATCAGGTTTGCTATTCCCCATTCTTCATTGACAGCAGTTGGCTATGTTCTATAAACAAGCATAATGAGTTCATATCTCTTGATCTTATTTTTGTGATTATTATGTATCATTTAGAAGTGACAGATTTGTATTGAGGTCCATGTGTATATCAGGCAGAAAGTGAGCACACAAATCCTATTATCCTTCTTTCCTTAAAGGCAAGATGATTCTATCTGGATAAATCCCATATCCTGATTATTTAAAAAAGCAAAAAATAATCTTGTTGAGGCTATTTCACCACTTGAGTAGTATACTATATTATATGTAGTTGATACACTGTTATAAATGGTGTGTTATAAATACTTTTATTATCTCTAGAGATTAGTTCTCCTTACATACAGAAAATATTTTCTACTTCTAATGCTTTTTCCAATAACCCTTTACATCTTGGGAAGGCTCTGTCTTCAGTTCCTTTTTTCCTGTTTAACTCCCTTCATAGTTCATGTTCCTAAGCTCTTTGTCATTTGTACTGTTCTTAGGTCTCTTCATTTTTAAGGGAGCTCTTCAAGTGTGCTAATCAAAATTGCATGCTTTCCATAGCTAAGGCCTCCTGAGCTTTAAACAGAACAGAAAATTATGTCTTCACTCCACCTACACATACGTTATTTGCCAAATTAAAAAAAAAAAATTATTTTCATTTTCACAATAGCATCAGATTCAAATGATTGCATTATTGTAAATTCTTTATGATTCTTTTTTTATGAAGAAATATTAGAGCAGATGGTCCTCGAGGTCACTTTCAACCTGGTATTGTGTGATTCTGTGATTACCTTCTAATTCATTTCTTCAATCCTAGTGTCTAGGAAAGTTTTACTGCTTCTGTTCATGCATGTGGAGCACAATGGAAAATAAAAATAGCTCCCTGCTGACTTGAGCTGGACCATGTAAAACTGTGCACCATCTGTAGGGATATATCAGAGTGTGGATGTATCTATTTGTTGCTTTTTTGAAGGATTTGTTATTTTGGTCTTTGCTACCAAGGTTGTTGCACTGCTCAGGCAGTGACCAGTGTCCTAAATGGAATGCATTGTATTTGTCTTTTTTATTTGGAATTCACATCTACAATCTGTTTCTGTAATTTTCAAGGTCAATTTGAATTTGAACCTATTCTCCAGAGCATTTTCAATTTCTCTATCATATACAGGTTTTTTAAACTATTTTCTGACTTGTTATCTATGTCAATAAATGTATTTGAGTAGAGCAGTATCTGAGGGAAATAGGCCCTCTTCAGCTGGTTCTGTGTGGCTGTTTAGGCAGTTGTTTGCTTACCTTACAGTGACTTTTGTCTTGGCCATGTTCCCTTAAGAAACAATGGGATACAGGGCAAAAGCCTTATCAGACTCAAAATGTGTCACGTCTGCTGTCTTCTCTATCTCTATCTAGCTGTCATGTCAGAGAAAGGAATTAAATTGCTTTGACATATTTTCATCTTGAGAAGACAATATTGACTAGTTATCAACTTATCCTAGAAAATTAAGTATGTAATATTCATTATAATCTCTTCCCTGATATGAAAATTTGGCTGACTTCAAGTTTCTTCAGTTTCTTCTTTTGCCACTTTTCAAAAGACAAGAACTCTCTTTATGCTTTAGTTGCCACTCGTTTTTACTGTCTTCGTTTAATAAAAGACCTATTTTTTCCTCCGGCTGCTTCTTGTTTTGATTGCAGCTCTGGGATATTTTTATGGCTTTAATTGCACTTTGATAGATTCTGCTTTGTTTTGATTCTCAGATTTTCTCAGCCAATCTCCACAGACTTGTGCTACTCCTTAAGCATATGGATAGATAAACTTTGGTTCTGCTGTTTTGATTGGTAAATCAATGAAGAATTCTAGATAGCTGGATCAGCCACACATGTCAGTTAATACAATTCCAATTAGTTGTGCTCAGAATAGTTTACTGATATGCCTGAGAAGATGGTCTTTTAAACTGCTGTCAGTTGCCTTGAAATTCTTTTTTTGCAAGATGCTCTATCGGTTCCTGGAGTTTGGTCTCTTTTAAGCCCATTATACTTAACAGTCTTTTTCTGTAACTTTCCTTCTATACATGAAATGAAATGTGCTGAGCAATGGATTCCTGGGCATTTAGTGTCTTTTGATTGTGTTCTCCTGGTTTTCTTTTCTAAAAGCAGAAGATACGTATTTCAAGTCTTGATTTGCTACCACATTTATTATTTTAAAAGTTCTTTTAATTCCTGCCCTGAAAAAAAGCTCTGTGATTTCCTTCTTTCCATGAGGATGTCTAAAGTAGACCCTTTGTATCAGTATCCCTTCGCTGTGTATTAGTACTGAGAGACCTGCAACAGGCCTTCTGTTGACCAGATTTTTGAGTACTGAAGTATTTGCACCCTTGAAATACCGAGCAGCAACTTCATTACTTTATTCCTTGCTTTCCATTCTTTAACAAACCTGTCGTGATGCTTTGATGTATTCCACTAACATTTTAAGCTATGCTGATAACCTTAGGTTCACCCAGTTGCACTCTAGTCCTCGGACCTTTTATAAGTACACAATGTATTTCCAAAGTTGCTTCATTGTTCTTGTGTTTGATTTTTTTTTTTTTTTATCTTGTGATACAATTTCTCTTCTAGATTTCAACAAGTTATGTAAGTTGGAGTTGAAAATTATTTCAGTTCCCCAGGTCTTAGTCTAATTTATATTCCCCTTCTCTGATTTGGCAGGTCACTGTTACCATCCCCTTCATTATATAGCTTCTATCTTTTCTCAGCCAACTTTCTTTGCAGACTCATGTTCCCCTGATAACATCCTTTGGGCAGCCATGCAATTACTACCACTGCTTGTCTATCCTTGCTTGAGCTGCTGGTCTAAACTAGGGACTCTGTGTGCACAGTTCCTTCATCATGGCTTTTGAAACCACCACTGAATCTTCTCAGAGTCGTAACTAGTAACATGCTTACTGTTCATATGGATGAGTGGCACAGGGCAATGTTTTCAAAGCTAGTGGCAGTTAGAGCAGAGTTCTAACTACTGATCCAAAGACTTGCAGACTTTTCTCAGATACCAATAATGAAGAAGTATTTTATGCACAACTAATTTGCTCTAACTGAAGTTTCTTTGGGTAGCAGCAGCTGCATAAGAAATAGTTCTTAAATCTTTTAATAAATAATGAGTTTTAAGTAGTCTGAACTGTTTTAGAGTAATTAAGTTCATATATCATGTATATAGAGGGCTCAAAAGAGGAATAATTGAATAACTTCTACACCCTGTGTAATATGATCCCTCAGTCTCAAATTCTAGTAATACAAAACTCAGTGTTAAACACTGTCTTCTGCTATATTTCTGTAACTTTGTTACAGTAAGCATGTGGAATGTCATTCACTGCTAGCCTGATAAAAATTACAGGATACCTGTTCTTGAATGTTTTAGTTATATGTTTAATGAGAAGACAAATGAATTATCCTTTATTGATTTAAGCTGTTCTCATTGTTTGAAAGATGGAACAAACCTCTCGAGTGCTCTTATCTCCCACATCTTTTCTCTGGAGAAGTGCTTTGCTTCAAGATGCAAACTCCCCCATGCTTATACAGTTGTAATTAGGCTTATTTGAGAGACTTATCCATGCTGTATGCTGCCAGTGGAGACTGCTGAGAAACCACCAGCTGGCTTTGAAGGAGATTATGAGGAAGCCTTAGGGCAATAAACAAGGATTTGAACTTTAAGAAACTTCCTTATAATGTAGATGGCTTTCATTAATGTCAGTGGGCTTTTAAACCTTTTCTAGTTCAAGGAACATTGCAATTCTGCTGCAAAGGAAGCAGAATCTATTCATGAATCTCTGAGGCACAGTGCTTCTACTGCATGATGCTCACTCTCTCCTGTCTGGATTGTGCTTTTAATACAGAGCATAGTTATTAGTATTCAGCTCCTCTGCTTACAGATCTTGGGACTTGGGTTTGAATATGACTAATTTCCACCAGCAGAGAGTATGGTCAGTGATGCATTAGGTAAAATGAAAACTAAAGCACTGAACAAACTCTGTATTGCATACTATAAAGCTCTTAGCTGGCATTTGCACCATACTAGATTTTGTAACATATAGCAGATGAATGTTCTCCATTACAGAGTATTTCTTCTTTTTTACAGGTTATCACAATTGGTAAACATGTTAAAGGATACCATTATATAATTGCCAATTTGGTAAGCATTTTTAATATTTAAAATACCTGTATTACTCAATTTACTGCTTTTAGTAACTAGCCTTATTATAACTAGTGTTTTGGGGGTTTAAATGCATTTTGGAAAATAGAAAAAAGCTAAATGTCTTTATCTTTGCTAAATGAATGATATTTGTTTCATTGCCTGAACCTTTCTAGTACTTAAGTGCCTTCTGCAGTATTCCCATCAATGAGGGTGAAGGCTGCCCAGCACCTTCAGTAGACTCATCCCCTTTTTTATATACTTCTGAAGAAAAATACCTTTCTGCATTATAGTCTGATATATTCATTCAGCAAACCAGTGTTTCTTCTCTCACCTTTAAAGTACTTAAAAATTAAATGCTCAGCTTTCATTCTGCTAGACTAGTGGGTTTCAGCTTTACACATCTTTATTCCTCCAATCGGCTTGGTAATCAATTTGAATTAATCTTTTATTGAACACAGATGATCAGATATTATAGCTAATAGTGTCCCTAAAGGGGAAGTTCAGGAAACTCTAACTAAATTTTGTCAAATCCATGTTTTCTAATTGTGTCTTGAGAGTAAAGGGACATTTTACTGACTTCAGTTCAACAAGACTTACTTAGGAAGCTGCATAGTTGAATCCAATGGGGTTTTTGTAACACGTAAAGCAAATTCTGCAGCCTTGAATTTCCAGAAAATAGTTTTTGGAGTTCCATGGTGTGAGCGCCTCTAAATTTTTTGCATCCTTTATTCTTGGACTATGATAACATTTGATATAAATTCCAGCAGGGTGAGGAGTGCTCTAATTTACACTCTTACTCATACCCCTTTGGGGGGGCCTGAGAAAACAGAAGGACCATGGTGTGTCTTTCACACTTCAGACATAACCTCTATCTCCTCTCAACCTTTGATCAAAACACTTCTCCCCTCCAGGCAGACAGTATTCTGAAGAACCATGTATATTGTCAGACAGGTGCAAAGAAGCCTTATACTCGAGGCTTCTTTAAAAGCAGAACATTAGTTTCATTTTTGCATTTATTAACTCATTTTTAGGATAAAGGAGTTAAGCGACTGATATTCACAAAATAAGCATAAAAGTCTTACAGAATTTGAAAAATTCCCTCAGTGTTAGATATTTGTATTTTGCATTGCAAATGTTGTATAAATAGTGGGTTTGGTCTTAAGGGAAATAAACATTTTAGAAAAATTGCCTAATGTATGTCATTATGTTAACCGGTTGCTATTTTAGCCATTGACTTAAGTTTGTAACAGTAAACCCATAAGATCTAAAACTTACCAAATCTTGTGTTTTTAAAACTGTTTAATGCCATATTTACTTCCTACAGGTTTATGCAGTTTAAATGCAAATGTTGTAGATCTTTTATGGAATACCATATTAAATGTCTTTGATAATAATTTTTAAATTGCATTTTTCTCTGGCAGAAAGAAACTTATCTAGTATGTGATTGTATCCCATCTTCTTCACTGAATCCACCTTCTTATTCTTTATTGAATGTAATAATGTTCTCCTTCAGGCTGATCATTCAGTCAAGACATTGATCTGTTTTAATAATGGAATATGCTCAAAAAACACTCAACAGGTCAAAATATACAATGAATGTTCCTGGTCAAACATGAAGCTCACAATAATATTGAAGAAAGTTTCATGATCCCTATTGCAGTGTATTAGCGTGCAGCAACACATCACTGATGAGTATCATTAATAAGCAATAATTTAAGAGCACCTAGTGTAGCAGTTGTAGAAACTTCTGATAATGTGGTGTTTCATATGAATTTGTTTGCATGATCATTTGGGACGAGTTACAACACAAAACACAGGAAACAAAATGTATGTACTCTTTGTAAGAATGAGAAGCAGTTCTTACAGCAGCGGGAGGAGACAGGGGAGGTGTTAAGTCCTTCCACATGCTGTAGTCTTCTTTACAAAAAGAGGGCACAACTGGGACCATAACTACTCCTGGCCAAAAATTTCTTCTAACTCTTTTTCGTGTCAGTCTTCCCTTTCTCCTTTAAGTAATCCCATTGAAATTAACAGGATTCTTTAGGAAGGTAAGAATGGGAAGGACAGATCTTTGTAGAAATGAAGGTCTGTGTCTGGTGAAGAACAAGAGCCATTGGCTGGCTGGCAGAGCTCACAACTTAGTCCTGGCAGCCCAGGATTTTAAAGTTGGATCCTGTTTGAGGAAAATGTTGGCTTGTACTTCTGCAGTAAAAGTCATATGGTAACTCTTTATTTGTATATACTATTTAGAGATCTGCTAAAATTATTGGAATAGCGGACATAATGTTTTCTGTGCCCAGGGATTTACTGATGGAGATTTGTCAAAAATTCAGTTTGGAGGAGCCAACGTCTCAGGATTTCAGATAGTTGACTATGATGATCCTCTTGTGTCAAAATTTATACAGCGCTGGTCAACACTGGAGGAGAAAGAATATCCTGGTGCACACACTAGTACAATTAAGGTACGTCTTATGTTTGTTTTAAGCATGACAGATGTACTGAAAGGGAGGGAATTGGAATAGATATACAAGAGACAGATTAAAGCTCTTCAAAATCAGCTGTGCTAAGACCATTTTATATTTCTCTGAGGTACTTTTAACACTCTCTGTCATACGACTGGTTGAGCAAAAATGATCAACACAACTTTTAAGTTTTCCTATGTTACTATATAGCTGCACCTGACAGCTTGTTAGGTGATTGCTTTGAATGTGGTGATATATTAAGTGTTTAATGAATTCTTTTGGTTTTTCTCTTTCTGTTTTGAAATGTTTAAAGAGCAAATACATAGTCATAAGCAGGCATCCAGGGAACCCAGATCTAGGACTTGCTGTTAAAACATAATCTCCCAAGGAAATGATAAGACGGTTACATTGAGACATGCTTAAATCCTACAAAAACTCCTAAAAGGTACAGGTTCATGGTCTGATTTCAGGCCTGAGTGACCATTATGAAGATCAGTTGGTGCTTGCAAGATGTTAAAAAGAATAATGCCCTTTTAATGCAAAGTAATTTGTTTTTTAAGTAACACAATCAGAAATTTCATTAAGAATAACTAAAAGGCATTAAGACTGAAAGAAAAATATCAACTATTCTAGGCATAACTTTTTGTGTTTGTTTTTACAGTGTGAACCATATGTTTGATTTATAGGGAAATGAATAAGAAGTTTCAGAAAGGAATGGAAGAGCCAATTTTAAAATTCCTGGAACAAAAAACTTTTAAAGTATACAACCTTAATTTAAATTAAATAATAAAATCTGGAGATTCCTTTTTTTCTGAGACTGAATTTGGGGGTAACTTTGTCAAAGCTATAATCTTTACTTGGTTATTTTTGTATTTTCAAACCTTCATGACAGAATGAGTGATCTATTTTTTTATTTTGTGTTTGACAAAATAGAGTCTGAGTTGTGCCTTTAGATATATTCATATTAATATGTGTAGTATATGTAGCTGTGGGTTATCAGTATAATTCTTTTGTCTCTCTGACTCTTGATTGCTCAAATCTGTCTACCTACCTGCTAACGTTGCAGGATTGTAGTCTGGAAATAATCCCAGTGAAGTACACAACTGAAGTAAAAGAGTCTAATTGAAACTAAGATTCAGTTTTCCTCACTGATGGAAAATAAATCAGTGGGACATAATGTTGAGGATTCTGGTACCCGGTATTACTTACAGTAGGGGGCAAATTGCATGTGTGTTACATAAGATGAAGTGGTTGCAGTGTTTTATTATGGCTTTGAAATATGCGACCTTATCACTAACATTCCCTTTATTTCTTCCATGATAGATCCTTTCAAGCCTAGTAGAAATGCAGAGGGGTAAAAGAGAGTATATGGAATATCTTACAGTTTTGACATTTATTGTGTCATGGATAGGAAAAATAAATGAATTGAAACATCTCTTTTTGTTAATTTCATTAACTCAAAATACATTTAAAATTAATTTTAAAGGGCTGATCTTTCTTCCTTTTTATGTTGTCTGCTTAAGGAATAAAGAATCACAGTGGCATTCAGTCAAGAGACTGAGACACTTTAAATTGTCAGATAATTTATAAATGCTAGAGTTGGATGTATATTGCTATGTTTGGAAAGATTGATTATATCAGTTACTGTATTTCTTTATGTAGCTTTCTATCTTTTGCCCTTAGACACATGTTAGTTGACATTTTTGCATGTCATTATGTGCAAGGACAGAGATATGTCACATTTCATTCCCATCCTTGAGGGAGCTAGAGGCAGCACAGAATCACAGAAATCAGGGAAACAGAACAAGAAAGGTCTTTGAGCAGTCAGTTATCCAACCCATCCTCTTTGCCTGAAGGCAGAATCAGATCTACCTGTGCGTTTCCTGCAATTAGTGATTTCACAACCATGCAAACATTCTGTCTCAGAGCTTAAATATTTTGTTTTGGTTTTTGCCTAATCTTAATCATAGAATGGTCTGGGTTGGAAAGGATCTCCAGGGGTCATCTAGTCCAATCCCCTCTGCAGTCAGCAGGGGCATCCTCAACTAGATCAGGTTTCTCAGAGCCCTGTCAACCCTCACCTTGAATATCTCTAGGGTAAGGGTTATATTATCATGGTAAGGGTTATATTTCTTATTCACTTGGACTTAATTTTCAGTAATCAAATGTTATTTAGAGGGAATGCTGGTAATTAGAATAGTGGGCTTGTCACTTCTGCTTCTTGGACTAATTCAGAAAACAAGCGTTCTTCTTATCCATACCAGTAACAGGATTAATTTCTCCTGTGATACTGTGATACTGTCTCCACCTGCAGAAAGGTCATGTTGCATGAGAAAATTACTAATATTTAGCTCATAGTGATGTTTTAGCACATCAATGTACTCAATTACTGCTTTGTCTGTTCTAATGGATATAACTTTTTAGCTTTCCTTTTACATTTGAAAATGGCTGCCATATTTGTCCTGTCTTTCCCCCATGCTAAACAAAATAATCCCTTTTCCTTTGGATTTTCTACTCTAAGATCCTGTTCATCATTTTGCTCTAGAACTTTGACGTGCCAGGCTGGATGCTGAGTGCAGCGCTGTAGAACTTGAAATAATGGTTTCACTTAGCTCAGAGACAGTCCTCCTTTCTGGGCTTCTTTTTATGCTAGTCTTTTTTTTCTTCCCTTTTTTCTTCAGCATAGTGACACTATTGAAGTGTATTTGTCATGAGATACACACTAAGATCTAGATGCGTTGTTTTTCTGTACTTCTGCCAATTTTAGACAGTCTCATGCCATACGTGTGTACTTGATCATTTCTTTAAAGTACAGGGCTTTTCATGTATTCATTTAAATTGTATTCCCTACCTGTCCTTCCTGAACATGGCATACATTCTTATATTGATACTCTAGCTGTGTAATATTACCCTTTGTTTCTTGGAATAGTGTGTAAATACCTCACTTACTGGGCAAGTTAATTCACTGGTCTTCTGTTTGTCCCTTCTGTGATCGTGTAAGTAACGCTTCTGGCTCCTGTCAGGAGCTACTAACAGCTTCCCCTATGTCTGCAGATCCATTGCCAGCCAGTAAGTTTGACCTGTTGCTGGTCATGGCTGAGCCCATCAATGATGGTGGTAACACCTCTGTGATATTTAAGAAGGGGGAAAATTTGATGCAAAACAGCATCTGAGAGAGAAATAAGAATATGTGAGACAACCAACTGCAGACACCAAGGTCATTGAAGATGGAGAGGGAAGAGGTGTTCCAGATGCCTGAGCAGCAATTCACTTGCAATCTGTGGTGAAGACCATGGTGAAACAGGCTGTTCCCATGCAGCCCATGGAGGTTAACAATGGAGCAGATAGTCACCTTTAGCCTGTGGAGAACCCCACACCTGAACAGTTGGATGCTAGAAGTAGGCTGTGACCCTGTGGGAAGCCTGTGCTTGAGCAGGCTTCTGGCAGTATGTGTGGGCCTATGGTGATAGAAGCCCATGCTGGAGCAGGTTTGCTGGGGTTCATCAAGCACAGCATAATCAGCCAGTCAAGAGAGGTGATAATCCTGCTGTATTCAGCATTGGTGAGGCATCAGCTTGAATATTGTATGCAGCTCTGGGCTCCACAATTTAAGAGGGATGCGAAAGTCATTGAATGCATTTAGAGGACAGCAACAATGCTGGTGAAAGGAAAGTCATGTGAGGAGCAGCTGAGTATTTTTGGCTTGTCTAGTTTTGGGAAAAGGAGGCTCATTGCTGCCAAAGAGGAGAGGTGGAGAGGGAGGCGCTTTTGGTATCCTGTGACAGGATGTGTGGGAATAGTTCAAATCTGCACCAGGAAAGTTTAGACTGGAAGCATTTCTTTGCCTAGAGGGTGGTCAGACCCTGGAATAGTCTTCCTTGAGAAGTGGTTGATGTCCCAGTCTTGTCAGTGTTTAAGGGTCATTTGAACAATGCCCTTAACAATATGATTTAACTTGTCAGCCCTAAACTGGGCTAGATGATCATTGTAGGCCCCTTTCAGCTGAAGTAGTTTATTCTATAAGCCATTGTACTCTGTGCTGAGCTTTCCTAAGGGCAACCTCAGGTGTAGTGTGTACAAGAAATATCTGAGGCAGCTTGTGTCTGTTACATAAACTAGACATGCAGAAAAGAATTTGGGGCTACCTAGTGGAAGATGTAAAGCAGCTTGGACTTCTAGTGAATACCATTGTGTTGGAAGGTAGTAACTCATTGCAGCTCTTTTTGATGGCTTGAACTGCTTCATCCTGATACATTACTTTTAACATGTTCAATATTTTGCCTTCTCTGTTGACCTAGAATTTTCAAGTCTCTTTTATACAACCAAGACATCTGGTCTTTTAGAAAATTATTACTATGACTTTTTTCTTACAAAGACAGTGTGATTCTAGAATTATGAAGTGTTTGTATAGTACCAAACAGTATGCTCTTTGCAGAAGTTGAAACTGCCACTCTTTAAGTCACAAATGAACTAAGCTTATAATTGGAAGCTTCTGTTTTAACTCTACTGGTGCTGATTTAAGTCAAGGATGGAATACAGAGAACATGCAGACAAATATAAATGTACTTATTTACCTTACAGAAATTATTACAATTTAGATGACTCCCTGATAATAATGAGCAAAGAAGAGTGAAAACATTTCCTCAAAGTGGAAAGCCAGAAAGAATGTGGTCCATAGATGAGTAAGCGAAAGTGTATGTTTAATGAAACAGACAAACCCTTCATTTTGGGGCATGCCTCTTATGATTGCAGAGTGATGAAAAATGGTTTTATAATATCAGGCATTTTGATGACTTACAAATGATGCTGTTGCATCTGCTACAGCTTTAATGGAAAACCGTGATTGATTATGCCTGAATTCAAATAGATTATAATGATTCAGTAAAAAAAAATAATAATTAAATAGTTAATTTAAGTTGTTATGTGATTTAATCAGGAACTGGACTGGTGTTGATTGGGGAGAGGTGCTTTGCTGTTTGGTGTGTTGTGGGGTTTTTTTTAGTGCCCTTGTGAAACTATGGATTTGTGTGATTTGTTTTCCAGTCCATCTGTTTCCTGGCCATAAAAAATAGACCTCTAGCTGCCTAGGCATAAAAAAAATTGTCCTCTAGCAGCTGATGTTCTAGCTGCTTGGTTTCACTGGACTTTTGAATCCCAGTGTTCAATCTTCTCTTCTTGCAAAACTATATATGGAAAATGTAGGCATAAGAAATTTCAGTGTTAAACTTCATGCTTCCTTTTAATAGCTTCAGGCTCTTTTGCATAAATAATCATTCATTCAAACCTATTGGTTTGTGCTGTGTTTTTGTGTTTGGCTTTTTTAAAGAAAGCCCAATTAAAGAATGTAACATTTAGTCAGTGAAAACAGGGGGTGGTTTGAGGCACTATCTGTACATTTGTCTGAGACATACAAAGGGCCTACTGACCCAAATCCTTCGATCTTGCAAGTAAAAGTATCTTGGCTGTGCTAAAGTAAAAATTTTTCCAGGCTTCAGAACACAACAGAGCTAAGTCCTGATGTTCCTATGCAGCTCTGTTTCTTTGAATTTGAATCTACTTATTCTTAATAATTTTAAGTGCCTCCTGCCTTTTTTTCCCAGGAGTTCTTTAGCACTTTTTTCAAGCAGCAGTTCACTTGAATATGGTTGATATAAACAGAAGAAAGCTACTATTTGAATACTTCATGCTCTAAGTGTTCAGCAAGATCAGGCATACCTCTGTCCTCACCAAAATTGATGTTATTTGATGGAGAAGTGGGGATAAGAGGAGAAGGGTGAGTGAGACACAAAGCTGAAATTAAGAGGGGGAAAAATTTGTCATTAAAAAAGAGGGGTCAGCAAAGTGGAAGGAGCCTGCTGGAATTAAAGTGAAAGACACAGAAGGACAATGGCAGCTCAGAGCCAGAGAGAAGTCTGTGGCCAGATGTTTCTTGGGTAAGGGAAGTAAGGGAGGAAGAGAAGCACTGAGGATCACTTAGGTGAGTGAGAGAGGAGTGTGCAAGCTTACTGCTAGGCCAAGACTGGTGTCAAGGACCAGTCAGTTTAGGCGGCTGCCTGTATTAGCTGATATGAGTGGCAGAAAAGCAAACATGAAGTGTTTATTATTCTCTGACAGTAACTATTTCTTCGTAAATCAGCAACCTGTGTATTCTACTAGGAATTATTTTGGAGCAAACAGGATGAAGCACTTCATTTGAGACAATAGGCAAACACTTATGCTGATGGAATAGATGAGACATGATAATGAAAATAGGTGTTGTGGTTTAGGATTATGTTTTATAAATTTAAAACTTGAATTATTACTTTTAAATGGCAGTGTTTGGAAATTTTTAGAACATTAAATGTATGATGAGATCTTTCAGATTGTTGTGGGTTATTGGGGTTTGTGTTTTGTTTTGGTTTTTTTCTGTGCCATTTGTTCACAGTGTATTGTAATATCAAGTCCAGGTACCCCTCCTACAGATTGTTACAGAAAATAACAATGATTCACAGTATATTAAAACAAAAGTAAAAGGTCATTTAATTTGGCTTTATTTAATAGGCTAATCAAAAATTCCAATATAAAGGATCCTTATATGAAATTCTAATTTAGAATGATTTCTGTTGCAGTGTTGTTCAGCTTCTAGGGTGATAATTTATATCTGTTAATTTGTACAGGAATTTCTGTTGACTGTGAGAAAAATAATACAGCTGAAATGCCTAATAGAATTTCCTGATTCTTATCATTTATATAGTATCAGTCATTTTATAAAACAGAAACAACTAATCTCTATCCATTCTGCCTTCTTCATTAAGTGCACCAACCATGAATTATTCTACTAGAAAATGGTCTAGAGTATGCTTTTATGATCATCTCAATAACATTCTCTTGGTTAAAAGCTCCATTCAAGGAGATTTCCCATATTTAATAATGCTTGGATGGCCATTTTTATCATAGAAAGAGCATAGGCTGAAGACTGTATTTCATTAAATATCATAATAAAAGAGCATTTCACATTTTAAATTTGTATCTTTTCCAAGTCACATACACTTACTGATTTATGAGTAGCCATAATTTTTGAACAGGAAGTGACTTTTGTGATAGAACAAGAATTTAAAGAGACTCCAAGTATATTTTTAGGGTAATGAAGGGGCAAAAAACCCAAGCAAACAAAAAAATCCCACATCACCTTCAAAATCCTACCCCCACTTGTTACACCTAAAATGTTCATACTAACTCTTTCAAATATATTTCTCACAGAGTGGTATTTTCATAGAAGTCCTCCTATTTTTGCATTTTATTCTTATTCTCTGCTTTAAAATTTTCTTACCTGATCTGTTTTCATTATTGCAACTAGAGTCTTCAGTTTTTCCTGCTGGATCCTGCTGATTATTAAATTGTGAAGGGTGACATACTTTTCTCAAGCTTAGTCTTGAGGAGAGCACAGATATATTAATTGAGAAAAAGATCAAAGGATTTCTAATATAGTCTGATATGGTGGAACTCTTTTGCTGTAAGGCATTTTGAGAAAATAAAGAGGGAACAATATTAGGCTAAGATGACCATTCTGTATCATGGAAGGGGTACGTTCCCACACAACTTCTCTGTTAACACTCCTGAATGAGTGTAAGTTATGCATGCTGACTTTCTGTTCTTTTTAATGTAAAAATGTCTGGAATTAAGTAGATCCAAATGCCAGTGCCATTAAGTTCTGGCATTGTTCTGCTTCCTCCTGAAAGACAGGAAGACTTCTGCTGAGACTTTTAACCAATGATTTTTTTTTCTGACGTATTACTGATATTTTTAAGAAACATCATTGTTACAATAGCATTAGTTCTTCTCTTTGGCCACTGCATTAAGTCTAATGTGAGATCAAAGTACTTCAAAATCTCTGTCTACAGCGTAAAATAACAAACAAACAACAGCAACAAAAAAAAGCAGGACCCTGCACTTCCCACCCCCAGTGGAATTAGCATTCTGATAGCTCTAGTAAGAAAAATGTTCTTCTGGATTGGAAGCAATCTTGGGGGAAGAATTGCCATCTAGGAATTTCCTTCCTATTAGAGCAGTAGGTGAAATAAAAGGGCCAAGCACCTTGGGGTTCTTAAATCTTGTGATCTTTGCTATAGTCAGTTTTAAAAGGAGTGAAAGAAGGTCACTTTCCCCTATAAAAATATCCTACAGCGTGAGTGTTCAGATGATTCAAGTGCCCCAGTCTTGTGTTTGCCTGCTCAATATGCTATGAGCATGTCTTTCAAATTGGAGTTAGACTTCCAGGAATGTAGGCTTAGGCAGTTGATCTGACTCTAGAATCTCTGGAAACAAAATTTAGTAAGGATAGCGTATTTGATAAGATAAATAGGGCTTGATCTCTAATCCCATCATTACTGAGATTTAATTTAGAAAAATAATTTTGAAGATGCAGTAATTTTATATTTTATTACTTTCTCTTCCTGTTTTACTCAGGACCAGAACTATTAGAAAAAAAATACAAATAATTATTAGGTATTTCCAAATATCTTGCATGTATATGCAAGAGCTGCAAGCAAGTCTGTTGTAAAGGTCGCCTGTTTTCACAGGAGCTTCATTCTAAAGTAAAGATCAGAGAGTAAGAAGCAAACATTCAGTCTCTTCTGGGTTCCATGATCTCTGCCTTCTGTCCTCAGTGATTGAAACATGCCCATAAATAATGAAGATGCTCCTGTGCTTGAAGTGTATTTGCAGTTTGAAAGGCAACCAGCCTGTAATACTGCTTTATACAGATCTGATTCATGCTAATGCCTACACAGAATAAATTAGAATAATGGATGATTATGGGTACAATTCAAAGCCATCTGGACTTACAATGGCATTTATGTGTACAATATTTGATGAGTCTCTTATTCCTGTTGAAAGTAATTGTATTCCTGTGCTCTGTCAGGACAGTATGCAAGGTGTCACAAGAGATGATAAAGGAGGTAGCTATCTCCTATCAGTTAGTAAATTTTCCACTAACACTTACCTGTTGGTCCACCATCAAATGTTTTTCAAAGTGTGTCTAATACTGTCCATGTCAAAATAGCCCTCAAGTACATTAATTAAATAAAGACCATTAAGAAATAGTTGCATGAGTTGCATTAAATGTTTGATGACTTTCACAGTCACAGGAGGTACTTTTCTGTATCTGTGTACCAGTCTCTGTGTACCAGTCTCTGTGTACCAGTTACTTCTGAAATTGCAAACAGTTTGGTAGAATTTTGTGGATATTTTGTCTAAAAAGTACAATTAGTGTACGAAGCACTTTGTAAAGCCAATTCTGATTTTTGTGGTATATGTTAGCATTCAAGTAGAAACATACTTTGTTGTGGGGAAAAAAAATCACAAAATTCTGATGAGAGATTTTATGGAATGTAATTCTCAAAGCAAAATGAAGCTGTGATGTGAATTAAAACAAGATCCCATTTGATATCCCCATTTAGTCTATGTGTAGTTTAGTAAAGTATTACCAAAAAAGGTAGTTAAATGCATAGTGAACCACTGAAAAAGAAAATTGCCAGCACAGAGCAGTAAGCAGAACATTTCATATGTTTGCAAACCACAAAGCCACACAATTTGTGTCTTTACTGTCTCTGATGTATGTTTGTATATTTAAACTGATCAAATATAAGGGGAAATGCTGAACATTGGCTTATACCCATTGAGTCTACTCACTTAGTCATGAAAGAAAGAACATTTCTTACATTACCTCCCTCTGAAGTCACCTCTCCAAGGAGAAATATTTATATCTGATTTTAGACCTTTCTTTTAACCTCTATTAGTGATAAAGTGTCCCTTTTCCTACTGTTCCTATAGCAGCCCGCACAATACGTCATGAGCAAACTTCTTCAAACTAACCTGTTTCAGATTAATTTCATCCTTCTTGAACACTGCTCTAGCTGGATATGACATTCCAGCTGAGGTGTCCCTAGTGTCTTGAACACTAGCACTGTGTTTTTAACTCATCCTCAAAATATCCTATTATTTTGTCTTTCTCACCATTGTGTTAGATTAGATCATTTTAAAGGTGTCTAACAGGTCAAATGAATCAGACTTAAAAATACTTTTTTCTCTTCTCTAACTTCTCTAACTCCTCTCTAATGTCTAGATCTGGGCATTTATGTCTTCACATTTTCGTTTCTTTTCAATTGCTGAAATATGTTCTTCTAATGTTATATTTTAAATCTAAGCAACTTTGTCTTCAGCACATGGGCAAGCAATGGATTAAACACAGGTCTAACTTTACATCTTACTGTAAATTTTAGCATTTTAAAATATATGTATAAAAAAGCCCTGTGCTTAATTTCATCTTCAGAAGAGTTTTAATAAGGTACATAGTACATATTAAGTTAAATAAAATTGCAAGTGCACCTTGTGTTTTCTCTTCTTGGCAATTAGGCCATTTATTTAAAGAGAATTATTTTAATATGGTGTGCCTGCAGTCCATATTTTATAGCCAAAACCAAAATCCTTATGCATTTCTCAGTGCATTTTATTATGGTTTATGTTATCAAATTATTGTTATCATAGTCCTACAATTATGAGAAGCAAGGTAAAAAAAAGCTTTTTGCATATTCTTTGCTGTGTTTTAATTAATGCAGGTGATTCTGTAGGAACAATATGATATCACCTATACCATTTTATATTAATGCTGCTGATTTTATCATGTGAAGCTGAAAATAACTGAAATGAAGTAAGAAGATTTATGGTACTGTAAAAGTAGTAGGCTGTAAGAGACAGCTTCCACAGCATAATATTCCAGATAGTGCTTCTGCTTGTTTTAATAGTGCAGATCAGAACATGGATCAATCTCCAGTGTAAAACAAAGTGAATCAAGAAAGGGCTAATGCATCCTTTAAATTATGGCAATTTGAATTATGACAGACACACACAGACACCTCTGCATGAGCAGGTTATCTGTCTGCCATTTCTTGTTTGTGCTAATAAACGGACTTTGTTTCATTTTGTCAACATCGCATCTATTCATTAAGCTATAGATAGTTTTAATAAGCTCTATGAAGTGTGTTAGGAGCTGAAAGTGAATGCAGAGTAAAGCAGTAAGAAATGATGCGTGGACTGTTTGCTTTCGTGGCATCTCCAACAACATGAAGATGCAAGAGGCTTGTAAAATATTTTGAGATCCTTAGATTAAAGTTGGCTTAATGTACATTAAAGCATTTGGATTTTATATTTGGGATGACATGTACACATACAGATATGCACTGATAGGTAAAGCCCTACACAAACGGAATCTGTGATTGAGTTGTGAATATTCAGGCCTGTAATTATATACTTCAAAGATGATACATTATGTACTTGAGATCATACATTAAACATATCCCAGTGATCAAGTGAAACAGAATAACTGAATTAGCACTATAACTTCTCAATTTCAAGCTCCTGTTTTCTCTGCTATCCAAAGTGTGTTTCTGTGGTTAATGACTGTGCTATATCCAAAGTTCCTGAGAACACTAATGTCATACAACAGTTTTGTACTGGAAAGAGCTACACTTAAAGAAATATTGGTAGCGAGTCTCAGAAAAATTAGTCACAGTCCTTTCTCTTCACTCCTTTACATTTTCCACAACTCCAAATCCATGTCCACCACTTAATCACTGCTAGTCTAGTAGTGGAAGGTATCACAGGCTACTGCCAGTCTTTCACTTAATTTTTCTGCTTTAGTGATTTCCATACAAGTCACTGAGAGAACCTTTTTGAGAAGATTCACATTAATCACCCAGAAAGCTTAAATACCTGAAAAAAATAGTTCCACCTTCCTTTTCTTCCTCTTCAAGGCTTAACAGCTACACACAAAAATGGCCTCCATTCCCGAGCCTGCCTTGGTTAGAATTATAACAGCCTTCTGCTTGACTTAAGCTAGCTAATTAAAATTCTCATTAAAGTCTGAAGCAAAGAACCAATATATCATTTCTCTCTGCTTCACAGTTTATGTATTCTTGGCATCTAACAGCCTTTGTAGGGATCATTGCACTCATTCATAAGGCTGTAAGTAGTTACATTCTGGCCCATATTTCCAAAATTGTCCCTTGTATTTGGCATAATTGCAATCTTGTGGACTCATAAAGCCCATGCAACAGAGTCCTCTGTGTACGTGCACATGTGATTTCTGTTCAGTTGCTTAGTTAAGATGTAAAATCTTCAGTCGCTAAAGAAAACTGCTTTTGACTGTTTAGCCCCAGTGTCTGATGCATGTGATTACAAGATTCTTCCTGTTGTTTCAAAAGCTGTGAAGCTATATTGCTTTTTGGGGGGCCACCTCTTCTTCCAGACAGCTCAGCCCAAAACAGGGCTAATTGACGGGTATTGCATAGTTGAACATAGCTACTCTGAGATTTTGTATTTAACAGAAAAAAAGTTAAGCACAGAAACACGTGTTTGGGTTTGTCTGTGTATATGTGGGAGGAAAAGTAGTCTAGAGATCTCTAAGTGCATCTCCATGAAAAGTGTAAGTGAGGAACAATTTCAGATTTGCAGGCTAACAAATGCTTCATTTATTTGCACAGATGCCCTTCAGAGGTCAGTGACCTCCAACCTGTGGAAAAACTTGCCTGATTTCAAATATGTTCTACTATCCTTTTAATTTTTCATATGATTATATGCTTAATAGATTAACAAGTGGGTTGGAAGGTGTGGTGAAGCTGAAGCTTGTTTTTAATTAAATATTTCCACTTCTTTTCAGTATACATCAGCTCTCACCTATGATGCTGTTCAAGTGATGACAGAAGCCTTTCGTAACTTACGTAAACAGAGGATCGAGATCTCCAGAAGAGGAAATGCTGGAGATTGTCTTGCAAATCCAGCTGTACCATGGGGTCATGGTGTAGAAATAGAAAGGGCATTGAAACAGGTAGCTTCCCTGGAATGAGTGCTGGGATGAGTGCATGTGTGGAATTCTCTATATATCTTGAAAAGAATCATAGAGTCATAGAATCATCTGGTCTCCTAAGCCTGCCTGGATTGTGCTGGGAACAAGGGTGAAATCAGGAACATGGCTCATATTAAGATAGCGTATTGTGTAGGAAAATGTGGTGGGCTGAAAATTCCCCCTAACATTAAATTTGCCAGACCAGCCCTGTTGGAAGCAAATGAAGCTGTATTTACAAGCAAAACTCCAATCTACAATGAAATGCAAGGAATATGTATATACATATATATATACAGCATTTACAATATTCACAGGTATTTACAATTTATAAACAGCGCAAGAATCCACATTGCCAAAGACTAGGGGAGCTAATAGCTTCTCCCTCCCTGCTCCCGCCTCCTTACCCACTTGGGCACAAAGGGACAAAAGAAAAGAGAAGAGGGTTGTTAGAACTTAGCCAAAACAATGCAGCCAAGGTCAACCAGAAGCCATCACAGCACAAAGTTAGTGTCTCCCAGAGTGAAGAAGCTAAAAGAGAGACAGAAAATTTACCAGACTAATTCTTATGGTGGATATCTCTCCAATGAGATTGCGTAGAAGTATCATTATTCTCCTTTTTATATCTAATGAGGATTTATTCACACTCTACCACTTTCTGTTCAAGATCTGTGGAAAATTTTAAAGGTACAGCCTAAAACTACCACAGAAAAAAAAGTCTAAAGGTTTTCAAAATATCAGCAATCATTTATGGAAATAAAAAACATGTTTTCTAAGAAGAAACAAACTTCATTCTCCCACCACTTCTATCCTTGTCTATATAGGTTCAGGTGGAAGGTCTGACAGGGAATATAAAGTTTGATCAGAATGGAAAGAGGATCAATTTTACGATAAACGTCATGGAACTCAAAAGTACCGGTCCTCGGAAGGTAATTTGAGTTGTCTTACGGTGTCTTAAAGGTTTTACCATGCTAAGCAACAGGATAAGGTAGGTAGTGAAACACTATAGATTAATTACAGTATGAGTTGTAATAATATTTATTCATGGGTATTCTACAATGGTCTTGCAGGACAAAGTAAGAATATGTATTATTTCTCTTGAGTTGTTATTTCTGGTAAGTACAACATAATTTTCCTTTCAGTTTTGCGGATTAAACTTTTTGCTTTTCGGTCTGATTTGCTAACTATAAGACAGTATGTGAGAAAAGAGGCTCCTGAGTGACAAATGCAGGATATAGCTTTTCAGTGATGTTTCTTTAAATGTGATTATCTTTCTGCTCCAATTCCAAACCTTTCAGGAAAAGCCAGTTTCTCATGTCTTCCTAACCTGGAGTATTTAATAATAACCCTTTCAATCTACAGTGTGTGATGTTGATACTAAAATCTGTTAATATGTGAAAGAAAATGGGGTACCTGTATTAGACAAATCAATGTGCACACATTTCTAGTTCAATTTTTTTTTTTATGATTTGTTACAATTTTAACTACTTAGAAATAGTAAATAAGTGGAGTATTTATACTTGTAAATTAATTGCTGAAATAGTTTTCTGTGAGCATAAACGAGGGGCATGGTAATAACATACTTAACCTTTTCTGTGGAAGTTCATATTCACCAGTGTCTGTGCATCCTGTAAACTCTCTTTAGATTGGATATTGGAGTGAAGTGGACAAAATGGTTGTCAATCCTCTTGATGGCCCTCTTGGAAATGAATCTTCAGGACTAGAGAATAAGACTATTATTGTCACCACTATTTTGGTAATTAACCTCATATTTTGTCAGAAGACAGTCTGTCCTACAGTGATTTGTTTCCCATCATTATGTTAGTTTAAATATACTGTCTTTTTATTATTCGATGTTGTGACCTGTTACTCACTATGATACATAAATAAAATCTGGAAATTAAGGAAATGCATGTGATTCAGTATGCACATGTATTCTGTAGAAGACAGTAATTGATTGAACATTCTAAAAAGGTAAAATTTTTAGACCTGAAAATGGAAATAAAATACCTGCTTTCAAAAGAGAGGAAATTTGTCTGAGAGGCAGAACCATAGCCCTTGTTTCAGAGAATGGATTTTGCCAAACTGAAGAGACTGGTTCTTCTGCTGCAGAATTTTAGCTTTTATGAATTGGAAGTGTAAAATGAAACATTAAAAGTCATATTCTAGTTGTTTAGAAAATAATATTATGTACTGTTATAAAACAACATTTTTTTCTGTAAGTTACACAGCTTCTTTATCAATTTGGACAAGTCACAGGTTAGCATAGAAATTTCACTGGATGCAAGAATAGTCTGGTAACAACCGAGCAAAGAGGAGATACGTTGCTTTAATACAGCTTATGGCTCATCACTAGTTTTGCTGATGGTAGAACTATACTGCATAGTTACAGATATTTTGCCTATTGTTTGTGCAGTAATTCAATAAAGATGTAGCCTGGAGAGCCTGAACTGTTTTCCCTGGGAGGGATCTGGTTGTGAAATAGAATTTTCTTGTGTTAAGACAACAACAAAAGCAACTAAATACCTTTGCCTTCTTCCATCCAAACTGTATGAGAGAAAGAAACCGATTTTTGGAACTTACTCTTTCTTCTCTGAGTGCATAAATCCTGTTAACATTCATGGTCATTATTAACATACTGCTGGGAATCACTTATACCTGTAAGTATTGTTGTTTGTGTATGACTGTGGAAAATGCAGCTTTCAAATGTATTAAGCACATGTCACATTAACAATTAAGAGCCAATATACACATAACATACATGATTCAGATGTTATCTTCTCTCTTTTTTTCACATGTAAAATGAAACATATTAATCTATCAAGTGCAAAAATGATAGATGTTTCTTTTTACCAAGTAGCTAAGGCAAGATCTTTCTGTGCAGGAGTCCCCATACGTCATGATGAAGAAAAATCACGAAATGCTTGAAGGAAATGATCGATATGAGGGCTATTGTGTGGACTTAGCTACAGAAATTGCTAAACACTGTGGATTCAAATATAAGCTCACAATTGTTGGGGATGGCAAGTATGGGGCAAGGGATGCAGACACGAAAATCTGGAATGGGATGGTTGGAGAACTTGTTTATGGGGTAAGAGATTTTTTTCTATTGAAGCCATTAAAGATGACTAATACAAGGAGTGGGATTTGATTTATTTTTCTCTGCAGAGTAAAGGAAATGTATTCAATTCCTTTGATAGAGAATTAGTAACTTGTATTGGAATGAAAAACTTTGAAAGGAAAGCACTGAATTAGATTTTAAACGCAAATGAATTTGGGGGAAGTGAATGCATATTTCATCCTTCTCACCAAGTGGAGGGCAATGTGCTTTATTAATACTTTTAAATGTCATATACTTTTTAAAAGGCACATATAAAAAGGGAAGTTTGTTGCATGCCACCCATATGGTTATACGTATTTCAGTAAGAGGAGTTTTAACTAAAAATTCTGAAATTCTCCATAGGGCATTCTTAATGAAACAAACATTGCTGGTGTTTCTGCTGTTGTGTTTTCCATTTGTGAAAATTAATAGAAACTAAACCATTCTTTGCTGTAATAGTTCTATTAGCTATTATATGTTGGATTTCTTTTTTCCTTTACAGAAGGCCGATATTGCAATTGCTCCATTAACTATAACATTGGTGAGAGAAGAGGTGATTGACTTCTCAAAGCCCTTTATGAGCCTGGGGATATCCATAATGATCAAGAAGCCTCAGAAGTCCAAGCCAGGAGTGTTTTCCTTTCTTGATCCATTAGCGTATGAAATCTGGATGTGCATTGTTTTTGCCTACATTGGGGTCAGTGTAGTTTTATTCCTGGTCAGCAGATTTAGCCCATACGAGTGGCATACTGAGGAATTTGAAGATGGAAGAGAAACGCAAACTAATGAATCAACTAATGAATTTGGGATATTTAATAGTCTCTGGTTTTCCCTGGGTGCCTTTATGCAGCAAGGATGCGATATTTCGCCAAGGTTGGTTACTCGCCCATTTCAACTTTGTGCATTTTTGGTCTCGGCCATCTCAGCTGGAGGAGGTTCATGGTGTATATATTTTCACTCTCAGAAAGAAATTACTGGTTTATTCCCTCCTTAAAGTGCCAAAAGTCTTTGAAATAAAAGCAGTTGTCTGTGGCATAGAGCCATGATGTATTTGATTAATACTGTCTTGACATCAATCATGCGTTTGCCAAGTGAAGTTATGTGCACCATGCAGAGACTGTAAAATGCACAAGGTTCAAGTCATTCCATGCCTTCTTGGAGGGGTACCGTGTTTTTGCTGCATATTCCCATTTTACAGTTGACAGTGCATATGGTTCACAACAACTGTAATGGGAAAAAGGGTAACGTACCAATCACAACCTACATGGGCAGCACTTTCCCTCTAAAACTCACTACATATCATAACACAGCTATAACCCACTGTTTTTCTACAGGAAAGCCTTGAGGTTAAGTAAAAGTCATGTGATGGCTCTAACTTCATGTGAACAGTTGCAAAACACCACTCTTGTCCCATGGCCTAGTTTTAGAAAAGTCACAAAGGAAATTTCTAAAATTAATTTGAAGGTCCAGTTCATAAATGCTTAATTCCTCATGGAGTTTCACCTACTTTATAAGGGACAGCTGTAAAGCTTTAAGTTAATTCCTTTGCAGTTCATTAAATATTATATTTCCCTTGTGCACAAGTGATTCTAGCCTTGATTCAGCAAAGTAGTAAGTAGGTAGGTTGCTAGTTGAAGGAACTTCAGTAAAAAGTGATAGGGCAACTGTACTTAGGGAAATCAGATCAGAAGCTCTATGTAATTGTACTAAGCAACTTTCTTCTAAACATCCTAAAGCAAGACAAGAAACAGGTCAATTTCTAGGCTGTCTAGTGGGTAACGTGCACGATAAATAACACCAAGGGAGCACTTCTTATATCTAAATTTTGCATCCCAAAAGGCAACACCAGGTTTTCAAGTTGTTCTACTGTGGAAATAGCAGATAATTTATTGTGTGAGCATTTTAGCAGTTCTGTGTGAAGGCTGGTATATCACAGTGCAATATGCCAGTCTTTGCGATGAAAGGTGCCGTGGATTTGGCCTGTAACACAATAAGAACTGTACTGAAAAAACACAAGACGGTGAAGTTGTTTCAGGTCATGAGAAACTGTGTTAATTTCAGTCATGTGGGATTTTTGTATCCATCACATACTTTAGAGGTTTAGTTGTCTGTAAAGTCCCCTATGAGCTGCAAAATTATTTTTTACTGAATCAAGGCTGTAGCAGAATAACAGTCTGTTATTATTATTACTTTACTGGCTATGAAAGCATGGCAGTTGACATGATTAGTTTGATAACTTTTGAAGGGTGATGTAAATATAATGGTAGCAAATAGCCATCATAAAAAGTGTGTGAAACTCAAACACTTTTGGAGCTTCAGGATTTAGTTTCAGTAAAGTATTTAACAGCACTTTGTTTCACTACAAACATATTTTGGGGAAAAGTGCTTAGTTTGTATAGTATCTGTTTGTTATAAAAATAGAAAATAGAAAAGCACTGAAAACACCTTGGTTATTTTGGTTTTGAACCAAAGTTTTCAGTTTGGAATTTGAACTCCCCACAAATGATTCAGTGTAGGTATGAAAAGTAATATCCAAAAGCATCACCACAATATCTTTGAGAAGTTACATTTTGCACTATTGGTCTAATAAAAATGACAACTACTGTAAGGATTTTAGAATAGACAAGTAACGAGGGCTTCCTGACTCTTAAATAGGAGGTGGTGCTGAGTAAGTCTGGACCACATTGTACAGAAACCAGAGAGCAGAGTAATACATTGCATGATGAGGATAACTTACAGCTAAGTTTTCATCATCATTTTTGAGATGAATGAGGCTCTTGGAAAATGTGGCTTCATTCTAGCACATAGTTATCGATCTTCAGAAACTTTTTGAAATGTACATTGAAAAAAAATTTTTTTTCACTGGGACAGATCTTATGGGAAAATTTTGAATACAAATAACAATAGAAATATTTACTCATAAAATGTCATGTGGGATCATAATGTCTGGATTGACAATGAGCTTATTAGTTTTATCATAAAGTCAGTGGTGCAACTTTGTTTGCCAAGAGAACACAAGCTTTTGAACTACTTTGTGCTCAGATTACCTCCACGTCAAAATAAGTTTGTATTATTTTGTCAAAGGTGACAGAAAGTATGTTTACAGAATACATGTCAAGTTAGAAGGAGCTTGAAATAATTTGTTTTCTATGGTCCTTTTTAATAAGATATTCTGGCCTTATCTGATTTGATTTTTGTGCTCTAGATTGAATTAGTGAGTCTCTTGTGACATGGAAGAAGTATTTTAATGTCTGAATTATATCAGATTTTATACAATAGCAATTCATAAAAAGAATGCATCCAGAATTAGTTCAATTTATTTGTGTTCCCAGTTTAATAAATCAGCTTTTACATAACTATAATGTTTATATATATACTTACACATATGTATGTATATGTGTATATATATATATAAATATTTTGTAAGAATTAGCTTGAAGTCACAGTAAGTTGCATAAGGGATTTCTAATATATGCACTTAATAGTGAGAGGAGACACAATAAGATATACCTAAGGTAATGCAGCACCTTACTTTAAACTACATGCACCTTTCTGCCAAATAATGAAGAACATCTCCAAAGGTTACACCCGCCTTCCTATAATGTCATGTTTGGAAACAAAGCAGTAAGTAGTTACAGCATTGAAAGGATGACCATTAGAAAAACACCAAGTTTGACAAAGATGACTATACCAATATTTCTCTTCTACTAGTTTTTTGGTATTGAAAATCATTGATTTCTCTAGTTGTGTGCTTTATACTGTTACATATATATTTTCTTGAGTTCTCTTTTCTTCTCTCTTCTTGAGCAGGAGATGCAAAACAAAGATCCTTAAGAGCCCACCTGCTGCAGCATCAGATTATTACTATTCAAAAATATACTTTCTTCACTGTGTTTCTGTATTATCACTGATTGTTTCTTGTCCCGTCTTCAGTTTGTTAAATGCTTGGAGCTTTCAAAAATTGGGTGCACTTTTTAGTTTATGGATATTCTGTGGGCTGGGTTTTATTGCAAACAATGCTGTCTGTTTCTCAGTATAGATTTCCCACAGCAGCATAAGCCATTGTTCTGTGGAAATGAGTCTTTGTCTGAGTGTCTTAGGAAAATATGCCAGTGCAAGACAATTTTTAAGTGCATACTGGATAAGCTGAATGTGGTGTCTCACTGTTTTTGTTTGATCCTCTTCATAAAGTTACACAAATTCACTTCTGAGGGAACAACAAGTTTGTATGTTAAATACAGCACATTATGATGGGGGACCACTGAATTCTCCAGAATATGTAGTGAAGTATGCCTTGGTTTCCGATCTGATTAGTTTGCAGAGCTGCCCTACGAGATACCCTGAAATGCTTTCCTGTAGTGTAATGGATCGTTTGTGTAAAACTGATAACATGTGTTCCTTTTTAGGAATTTCATTTCACTTTACAAATCCATTTCATACTTGTTATTAGATCCCTGTCTGGGCGCATTGTTGGAGGTGTGTGGTGGTTCTTTACCCTCATCATAATCTCATCCTACACGGCTAACTTAGCTGCCTTCCTGACGGTTGAGAGGATGGTGTCTCCTATTGAAAGTGCAGAGGATCTTTCCAAGCAAACAGAAATTGCTTATGGAACATTAGATTCTGGCTCCACTAAAGAGTTTTTTAGGGTAAGATTTTATACTTTTTAGTTTTCTGTTTTGTTTTAAATAGGTCTTCACTCATGTAAATGTTTTTCCCCCTAGATTTTATTAGAAGATTACTATAAAGTTGTGATATGTGCAGCCTAAGTCACAAGTGATTCTGTTCATTCATTATTGCATTTTGCTATGTATATGTAAATATAGGGGTCATATTACAAATATGCAAAGCAAAAGTGGCTGCAAGAAATTACCTAATATTCCACTCTCAAGTGAAAAGCAAGGTAAATTCAGAGAAGGGAGTTTACATTCTTCA
Source organism: Dryobates pubescens (assembly GCF_014839835.1). Classification (NCBI taxonomy): domain Eukaryota; kingdom Metazoa; phylum Chordata; class Aves; order Piciformes; family Picidae; genus Dryobates; species Dryobates pubescens. The sequence continues at coordinate 49,579,295 of NC_071612.1, forward strand.
TCTAAGCTCTGAGACAGGAGCTAACAATTATAAGGAAAGCTATTTAATAGTTGTGTTGTATTTATGTTGTCACATAGTGAATAGGGACATAGGAAGGCATACAGACTTGTTCTACTGAGTATTTCACATGATCTTTGAAGCTTGCAGATGGGGAATGGGATGTAACCCTGTTGGCTACTGTAGTAAATCCATACCTGCTTTTGAAGACAGTTACTATTTGTATTTGCATTATAGTGATTCCCTGGAAGCCTCTCAGTCTTCACCTTCTACCTCCGTGTATTTCAGTTTTAAAAATGCATGAGATTTCTGATGTGTGGGTCTCAGGCTGCCCTTGAGACACCAGCTAACATGGTGAAATCCATCCAGCAAATGAGTGAAACACTAAAAGAACCAGGAAAAATTCTGTAACTGTTTTGCCTTGCATGTGTGCTCTTTGTCTCTCCTTTTAAGATGGAAGTGGATCTGAAGTGCTAGAAATAGGGAAAAAATGTCCTTTTTGTGTTTTTCAATGAATTATGGTTGTTAGGTTTAAAGAAAATGTATTTTTAAATAATTATACATCTTATGGTTACATTTCAAACACAACCTGTCATGAAAGTGAAATGAAACAAGGTCTTACAAACATATTTTTATGGACTGTGTAGTTAGAGCAGTGCCTGCTAGATTTTAGTTTTCACTGGGTCCTTTAATGCTTACTATGTACTAAATAAGAACCATGCTTGTTTCAACTGCAGAAGAGCAGTATTTTCCAATTTTGATGATAGGTCCAATAATAAGACCTGTTCCTGGTTGCATTCCTGTTGGCCAAACCAAAACTAACATCAGGCATGTCAGCAGGTGTGAAATTGAGATCAGGTTTGTGCTAAGAGTGTTTTGAAGTATTTAGAAGCATATAAGCAAGTGTTTCTCATTACGTTAGCATAAACCTTGTAGATATGGGGCATTGAACGTGAAGTAACAGTAGGTCAGTTCTTCTGAATAGATCCTCTTCAGAGATTTTTAAGCTTTCTTTTAAAACAGAGTTTGTATGTACATGCATCAATATTTCAGTTTTGTGCTCCTAGCACCTATAGACATCTGTTCAATTAAACTTTTACACAACCAGTGTTTCTGGTGCCTACTTGAGCTTTAATTAAACATACTTTTGTAAAATCGGGTGGACGCTTTGTGAAGGCACACTCTTTGCCTTTTGCTGAGTTAGTGTTGACTCTGCACAAGCAGGGTTATGATGATCTCTGGAAAATTCTCAGCAATTTCTGTCACAAACAAGTTGGTGCATTATGTGTAATGCAACTTCTCAGCCTGATGGCTCTATTCTACTTCTTGCTAAAAGTCACTTAACTTGCCCATTTACTTCTGATGAAATAACAGCTGTCAGAATTTCTTTCTAGGAGATCTGAAACTCAGGTTTCAGCTGAAAGCAAGGTGAAAGCAGTGTGTAAAACTGAGGAGATTAAAATTTTACCCAGAATATTTTTGTATTTCTGTATGGTGATTGGATTGGAGGGGATGTGTGAATTTTATGTGACCTGAAATTAGGACTCAAATTCCTTGAACAGCTGAGAACAACTTGAGTATTTTAATAGCAGCAAACTAAAATAGACTGGCATTTTCTCTGTTGCTGTTAGGAATAAAAAGAACATTTAGGTTTTTTTCACAGCTTTTCTATTTTTATTTTCAAGAAGTGGCATTATTTGCATGTTTGTTTTCTATTGATGGAGTGTGTAGTGGACCTAATCTTCACTAGTAGAGCCCTGTTTCCTGGAACAGCACAAAATTTGGGAACAGTAAATGAGAATAGTAAACTGAATTTTCCTTGGTGCTAAGCCATGGTTTCTGATAAAAATTTGTACACAAGTGAAAAATAAATGCTTCTCAACATTTTCCAAAAAGAATTCTCAACAGTGGACTTGATGGTGAAAGTTGCCTGAAAAATGCTGTGCTGAACATATATGTGCAAGTGTTAACAGAAGAGAAGAATTCAAGTCTTTGTCCAGCTTCTGTGACTGTGTAAATGATACAAACTCATTGAGATGTTACATAAGCTTGGATGTGTCAGGGCTGTCACATTAGCTTGTTTTGTTTTAGGAGTCTAGTCTTCCGTCCACCCACAGTAGGTATATAGTAGTTTGTGTCTACAATAGCTGTGGCTGGGTGCAGTGGCAACTACGGTGAATAGAGTAACCCAGATACAGGTTAGGAAAAAAAAGGTGGAGGAAGCAGAGTGGCTCACTGCACACTGCAGATAGCTATATGTAGTAGGTGTGCAAGCGAGTCCATATCAGCTGACTTGGAGGTAACAGCCTTGGCACTGATGACAAGTGTATTCTCCCTAGCTTTAGTGGAAGTACAGACTAGTAGGCAATACTCTAACAGTCAGTTGACACAAAAGCAAGAAATGTAAGTGGGAAAACAGGATGAAAAGGCATTGTGCTTTAATGTCTCTAGTGCTGCTTTGAGATGAGAAGCATGGTGTGTTCTGTAAAGAAAATCACTGGAGAAATAATGTATTTAACTGTATTTTTCAAAGAAAAAAGGGGGGGGGGAACAAAAAAACCAAAACCAACCAAACAAACAAACAAAAAGAAATAAAATGTGTTTCCTGATTATGTATTTGTAAATAGCAGAATGTGTGGTGGTTTTCCTCTGGAGATCTCAGAGTTGCTAGTAGCAGAACTGAGAGTATGATCCAAGTTTTTAGAGCACTGTTCCACTAAGTTAGGATACTTAACACTTCTGATACTTACTCCTTGGGGATAGTGCTTTCAGATCTGTCTTTGTGCCCAAGTGTCTTAAGCCTAAAAAAGATAGAATAGAATAGAATAGACCAGGTTGGAAGAGACCTTCAAGATCATCGCATCCAACCCATCAACCAATCCAACCCATCTAATCAACGAAACCATGGCACCAAGCACCCCATCAAGTCTCCTCCTGAACACCTCCAATGATGGTGACTCCACCACCTCCCCAGGCAGCCCATTCCAATGGGCAATCACTCTGTCTGTATAGAACTTCTTCCTAACATCCAGCCTAAACCTCCCCTTGTGCAGCATAGCTGCTACATTTTCTTTTGGATTTACAACCTGAAGTAATGGACAAAGCAGTGAAGAAAATGTGTGTGGCTGTGTATTTCTGACAGTGCGTGGTTTTTCTAAAATGGGTAGTGGATTGTAGTGGTAAGAATGTGAACAGGACTACAAGCACAGCTTTTAAGATCAGGAAGCATTTCAGTTGATCCTGTACAGGTGCATCATCTCTATACTTGTCAGATCACAGATAATTCTTGGTGGAGCCATAAATGGTGGGGCAGTGGAGTTTCATTACCGGTACGTACTATTGGCACCATCCACAATATACTAATAGACTAATATACTCTATCTACATTCATTTTTATTTAAAATCTTTTTATGAGTACCTATTCTTGAGCCAACAGTGTGACATGGACTGATCAATCTGTTTCGTTCTGTTTGGTGACCTGTAAGAGTAGACCCATTGCAAAGTAAATGCGAACAGAACTGCTTCATAACAAAGAGGTATTTTGTAGCTGTCACTGAGAAGACTATGAAAGAGTTACTTATTTTTGCTTAAGAGGGTAGAGTTCCAGAATGAAAAATTGGGAATGGGAAAAATGCCTGAAGGATGATAATTCTTTCTGTCTTATAAAGAAGTCCTCTTCCATAGTGATAAGCTAGCAACAAACATAAAAAGACAAGACCCCTTGAGTCATTTCTCCTGCAAAAGTGTTGTCTGTTGGGAAGCAAAAAAAACTTGGCCTGAAGTTGTCTTTTCTGAGGATCTTCAACACAGTCAAATGCCTCTAGATTTGAGTACTTCAAAAGACTTTTTTAACTTACAGAGGTATTTGAATTGATGACTGTATTACAAAATATGCAAAAAGAGACAAGGCCAACAGGAATATATCTATGAACCTCAATCTGTCTTTGTGTTCATGAAGATAATCAAAGCTAAAAAAAAAACCCCACAGGAGCTCTCTAAAATCAGTGGGAAGAAAAAGAAACACTATGATTTTTTAAAAATGGAACTGAGGTAAAAAATTATGAATCATACCCAATCCTCAATTTTTGAAGTTGGAGATATAGAAATATAAATACAGAACATATGTCTCCGGAGTTAAATTTTGACTAGCTTCACAGAAGCCTCTGGGAGGTGAAGGAGGCAGAAGGCTCAGTTCTCATCTGTAACTTCCCGCAGATTCTACTTTATACCTTAAGAGGCAGGGGCTACAGGACTGGCACTTATGTATCTGTGAAGAAGATATGGAAAGGTACGTAGCTGAAAAGAGAGTTAGATCTGAAAACTGAGATAATGTAAAGACTTCTCTTGCATCCATTAGCATGTGTGTGAAGATACGGTTTTATTTTTTTCTGGTCTAGAGAATTCAAGTGATTAATTTTTTTTGTTGTTGTTTTGAGCTCCTTGCATCTGGGCAACACACAAAAGAACTCATCTAGAGCATTGTGAAAGTGATTTTAAAAGAAACTATAGTAATCGATACTTCCTTTTTTTCTCAAAGCATCTCTCTCTTATTTTCCACACTGTTTTGGTTTTTTTCTTGTTTCTCCACATTGCCCAAAATCCTAATGTCTTTTGCAGACAGCCTAGCAACCAAAACACTGTGGTGCTTCAGAAACCTTGTTACATATATTACTTAGACTAATTTCAAATTTCTGTTTGCATAATATTTATTAAAAATAAAATGTACTCCTTTCTAGTAGAATTTTCCATCCTTGTTTGTAAGAGAAATTATGTCTGATGAAAGAAATGTACTATCCCCTAATCTTCTCTTTCAAGTTCCTGTCAAGTTTTCTTAGATGTTCTAATCAAAGTATTCTGTGTGCTAAGTAATTTTGTGATGGGCAAAAATGAGTTTGCACTGTACCATACTATCAAAGTGGAAAATTTCATTTGACTTTTGTCATTCTAGTGCTCAGAACTTTCCACTTCTCACATATAACAAGTAAATACTTTCCTATTGATTGGCTTGATGTGCTTTGATAGCTCAAATTCCTTTCTTACAAAGCCTAAACATTTCTGTCTTGAGATGTTTTCATTCTTAAATGGCATCTGAAGCTCAGCAGTAGTTGCTTTGAATGGTTTTTGGCTTTTCATTTTTGTTAAGTTCAAGCAATATGTTTATGATTCTAGACACCAGGAGTAGCACCTGCAATTAACTACAATTCTGCTATTGTTTGAGAAAGTGCTTTTGTAGTTGGGGATTTAGCTTATTCCCCCTCCCCCGGTATGGGTGCAATACATTCTTATTGATTTGCAGCCGTCTTGTTTTGACCATTTCCATTTTTGCATCTTCATTCCTATTACTTATTCTTCCTATATGTTAATCTTGTCAAAACCAAAGCAATAGTATATATATATAGTCATTGTTCTTTGCTTTTCTTCCCACCCTACAGCGAATATACTTTTCTTTTTCTCATTCTTTTTTGACTTGTAATGTTCGAAAATCTGCTACTGTTTGGTGCTTTTTGAGTTCAGTTTATGTGACATCTTGTTTGCCTTGTGTTATCAGCTTTCCCTGGTCAAATCAAGATCCTGTTGACAAATCTACATTTGTATTACAGGGATGTAGCTAAGCCTTAGTAGTAGACACTGCATTGTGACTGAAGTACAACTGTCCTTCTATCAGGAGTTAAAGTTAGTTCTAGGAGTGGACAGCAAAACTTTCTTGGCACCAGCACTTCAAAAAAAACCAGAGGGATTTAGGTCATCATTGTGGAAATTAGTTTGCATGACATTTATCTGAGTTCTTCATTAAATGAGATTGAAATGGTCTGCTTTGTTGTTATGAATATGATGAATGATGGGGATGAATTTCAATTCTTTTGAAATGAGTAAGTCTCAAGGGAGGAGCCATTTCAGCAGGTGTTTTAACAGCAGTTGAATAATCTTTAATGTTAAACATCCTGTTGTAAGACAAACCTTTTTGAACACTCAACTCTTTAAATCACATGATTTATATTATATGGATTTATATGATATGGTTATTCTCTATGACATGATACAATATATACAACATATGATAAGAATATGATAACAATGTGAGGTTCATGTCTCATACATTCTTGGAAAAATTTATTTTAAGTAGGCTTTTGAGGAATAAGTTCTTGAGGTAGAATATTTTACAAATTTTATTAGTAAAATCAAATACATTAAAGATATTTTAAGTAGCTCAGTTAAGTAATGGAAAGTGAAAAACCATAAAACTACATCTTAAGAACTTGTAACTAGTTTTTACCAGTACTAAATGAACTTATATTACAAAGTTTAGATATTCCATCAATTTAAACTTTCATACACCTTAAGTATTCACCCAATATAAACTAGTGGTTTAAAGTACTTAATCTTGAGATAATTAAAGAGGCTGAAAATCAACTTTTGTTCTTTTATGTGTTTTACAGATGTATAAATATTTGATTTACTGTGTAAATTGGCAAGAGTCGTTTGTCATTACACTTTCTAGCTACTCGTGACAATTCCAGTTCCTGCCCTTTTATTCAGTATGGAAGGTCAACAAAATGGTTACACAAACCATATTTGAGAAGTAAAGTTCTGCTCCCACAGTAAAAGATCATCATCTAGTAGAATTTTAGTAGTCTGAGGAGCTATTTCTGTCAATGACATACTAATTACAGCACCACAATTTTAAGAATAGTAGGTCTTTGAATGACAAAATGGAAAAGTTATCTGATGACCCACAAAATAGTTAATTAATTTGATAAAGCTTTGCATAATTTAACTTCCTAATGAGTTTCATAATGAAGGCACTATTTTACATGTAAGTGGGATGTCTACTTTGCAATAATAATTTTCATAGTCAAAATGCCCAGTAGTGGCATGATACTAAAATAAAAATAATACATTATTAGCTCCTGGGGCATTTCTGTGCCAGCTACTGTATTTTTTTTTCTTGTGCTGTCATGTTAGTGTCAATTGTAATAGCAAAAGTATAACTAGTTTTTAACATTTCATATATACACTGGAGTGTCCCCTTGCAATAGCAGTCAGCCACAGTAATTAAGAGCAGTGCAGATTATTCCATATTCTTGCATTCTTGTCATCAAACAATACAGAAGTCTACAACAGTTCCCTTGTTTGGATCAGATGAATGCACGCTGTGGTGGGGTTTAAGGAGCACTGCTGCCCTTCTAGATTTTTTGATACCATTGAAGAAAGCACATATAACAAAGGGCTGTGATGCACACAGATGCACACAGAACATCTTGCATTTGTAAGAGTTCTGTTTCCTCATGCTTCAGGCTGCTGTTGCTGATGACTGCATGCTTTTCTAAGTGCATTTTAAGGAGATTAAGAAGATTTGCGTGGGAATAAAATATGTGATCAACTATACACAAGCCAGATTTAAATAACAATGTAATGTGCTTTTTCTTCCCCCCACAATGTATGTGAATTACACTAAGTGTACATGCTTTGCTTAACTCTCAGATAATGCTGACTTGATGGTGAGTGTATGTGTGTGTGTGCACAGAATGCTAGATGGATGAAGGTCTCCTTAACACAGCCCTTTTCTACATTCTGTAGTTCTACCTTTGAATTAAAAGAAAAATTCTGAGAAACAAGATAGTGAAGAAACAAAATTACACAGTTCTGAAAACAGAATGTATTACTAAAAATATTGTGTTGCATCATAAATAAAAACCTGAGAAGTCACAAATATCCCCTAGGTCATGGTTTGTCACTAGTTCTTTTGAGTCTACACAAGGTCAAGGGATGAAGACTCTGAACTGCATGAATTCCAGCAAGATGTTTTTCCAGTGTTCATGGCTGCAAAGGACTGTGCGGTCATGGCAAATTCTATTTTCTGGTGATGTTTTTCATTACAGATTTTTATTTCCATGGTTGCTGGGTCAGGTATTCCTACCTTGATTTATACAGCAAGGACCCTGTGAGCCATCTAGTGGGAGGTTTCTTCTTAACACTTGACAGTTTGGGAAATCTGTTCCTTGTGCCTCTTCCTGTTCAGACATCCAGCACCAGCCCCTCTCTCATCATTTGCATTTTCCTGTGTGATCAGATTTGTGTGAATTGACAGAGGAAAATAAGGCAGTGCATGTTTTTCAGATCAAATGACAGAAGTAGAACAGAACTTGATAGACTTCTGTATCATCAAAAGCTGTAAAATGTCTTTTAATAAACCAGGGAAGGCAGCTAAGTCAGTTTAGGAACCTATTTGTTATGATTACCTAACTGGAATAAAGAATACTTATTTAGTGTTTTTTAGTGTTATAATTTTTATAACAGTCTTAGAAGCTTGATCTCCCTTGCTTAGACTGTAGTGGTAAATCCCATGCAGCAGGTTGGATGTATGCTGCCAAATGAATGTTGACATATGGTAGGAATGGAATGGAGATCTGGATTTAATGAAGAAGCAAGTTTGGAGAAGAAGAACTCAAGGAAGATTTTTCTCTATATGAGGCTAAGGACTTCACAGTCCAAGCCTAAGTAAGCTAAATGTGGAAGGAGGAGATTGAGCACCCTACAGAGCTAAGCACTGGTAAGCTCTGCTTCCAGGGAAGTGAGCAACAACAGCAAGGAATGTTATCTGTTAGAGGCACTTATTTGTATCTATCAGTGTATCAAGTAAATTACAGGGAGAGAAAAATGCAATATTGAATTTTTACTGACAGCATATAGTACACAGTGATAATTTACTTTGTGAATTGGCTTTTCAAAGATGGTGCCATATAATGTTATTTAGGATTCCCATCATTTAAAGGGTCATGTTTTTCAGGATCTTTTTGTGGATTGAACAAGAACAGTACATATGCAATATGTCAGATGTTCAAGAATCAGAATTTTTCTGCACCTTCAGCACACAGTTGTTTTTATCAGTCATGATCATGCTGAATATATCCCACGCTTGATGTTAATGGGTGTACCAAGTATGTGTGGATTAACAGACTATGCAACAACTGAACTGCAAAAGAACTGTCAAAAGGCACTGCCAGTGTACATGTAGATTCTACTAATAGTTGTAATATTTAGATGTTAGAAAATTTCAGTGGTTCATGGTACTGCCAGAACTTGTAATACTGGTAGTCATAGATTGTGGAAAAATATGAGCCTCAAAATCTTTCTAGACTGGAAAGAAAAATAAAGGTAAGTCTGAGAAAATGGTAGTGCTATGTTACAAGACCAGTGAAGCCTTGGGATATGGTGAGGGCATTATTGATGCTTTTATACTTGATTCATTTATTTTTAAAATTATGTGATCATAGATGTTGTATTTATAGCAGAATTACAGTTCTGAAGTGTATCTTGCAAGATGTCTGTAGCATAGAACACATTCTAATACATTATACTAAGAATAGCAACATCTCACAGAGAAATAAGATGACCACAAAACCAAGTGATCTTGGTTTTGTACAGCAAAGTGGAAATATAGTAATAGCTGAGTTATGGGCAGCATACTGTATGATTTGGCAGTGGTTTATTGTCTACATCATATAATGATTTGGGTTGTCTTTTTAAGAAAATCATTTAGGGCAGTTTGTCAACTGCCCTGGTAGTTCTACAGGTATTTTGATCAGACAGTGTAGAATGTGAAATGTTAGCATGTTTACATTTTCTGCTCAGTTCACATGGGAGATGATATAAACCTATACTTTCTTCATTCTTCACCAGAATTGTACAATATGTGACAGTATGATAAAGCCAGCTTCATGTACTCTTTACAACTGGTGATTGTTACTCACCCTGACTTGTCATGTGTCCCATTCTGCCTCCTGTTTCTATGATAGCACTGTTTCCTTTTTGGTGACCATTGTGTGGCAAACTGTTTTCCTCAGGCTTTTTTCCAGGTCAAAAAGTAACAATCAGTTGGTAGTTAAAACTGCCAATTATAGTTGTAACTACCAATTGGTTAAAGCAAAAGCAAGTACTTCAGGAAACAATCTTTCTGAAAGAAAACCCTGACCTGCTGAGTTGAGGTGGTGAGGCATGTGGAGTATTACAAATAAA